>NC_053391.1:532210680-532388619 GCF_905171765.1 Bufo bufo | reverse complement strand
CTGCAGCATGTAGTCGCTCATGTGTCCCAGGCTGCCCAGAGGTAAGGACAAGCTGTCCTCTGTGGGAGGTGTATCGTCATCGTCCTGTGTTTCCCCCCACCCACGCACCAGTGATGGGCCTGAGCTGCGTTGGGTGCCAGCCCGCTGTGAACCTGCTTCATCCTCATCCTCCTCCACCTCTACCTCCTCCTCATCCTCGTCCTCCTCGTCCTCCAGTAGTGGGCCCTGTCTGGCCACATTTGTACCTGGCCTCTGCTGTTGCAAAAAAACCTCCCTCTGAGTCACTTCGAAGAGACTGGCCTGAAAGTGCTAAAAATGACCCCTCTTCCTCCTCTTCCTCCTGGGCCACCTCCTCTTCCATCATCGCCCTAAGTGTTTTCTCAAGGAGACATAGAAGTGGTATTGTAACGCTGATAACGGCGTCATCGCCACTGGCCATGTTGGTGGAGTACTCGTAACAGCGCAACAGGGCACACAGGTCTCGCATGGAGGCCCAGTCATTGGTGGTGAAATGCGGCTGATCCGCAGTGCGACTGACCCGTGCGTGCTGCAGCTGAAACTCCACTATGGCCTGCTGCTGCTCGCACAGTCTGTCCAGCATGTGCAAGGTGGAGTTCCACCTGGTGGGCACGTCGCATATGAGGCGGTGAACGGGAAGGCCGAAGTTACGATGTAGCGCAGATAGGCGAGCAGCGGCAGGGTGTGAACGTCGGAAGCGCGAACAGACGGCCCGCACTTTATGCAGCAGCTCTGACATGTCGGGGTAGTTGTGAATGAACTTCTGCACCACCAAATTCAGCACATGCGCCAAGCAAGGGATGTGTGTCAAACCGGCTAGTCCCAGAGCTGCAACGAGATTTCGCCCATTATCGCACACCACCAGGCCAGGCTTGAGGCTCACCGGCAGCAACCACTCGTCGGTCTGTTGTTCTATACCCCGCCACAACTCCTGTGCGGTGTGGGGCCTGTCCCCCAAAGATATGAGTTTCAGAACGGCCTGCTGACGTTTACCCCGGGCTGTGCTGAAGTTGGTGGTGAAGGTGTGTGGCTGACTGGATGAGCAGGTGGAAGAAGAGGAGGAGGAAGCTGAGTAGGAGGAGGAGGAGACAGGAGGCAAAGAATGTTGCCCTGCGATCCTTGGCGGCGGAAGGACGTGCGACAAACAGCTCTCCGCCTGGGGCCCAGCCGCCACTACATTTACCCAGTGTGCAGTTAGGGAGATATAGCGTCCCTGGCCGTGCTTACTGGTCCACGTATCTGTGGTTAGGTGGACCTTGCCACAGGTGGCGTTGCGCAGTGCACACTTGATTTTATCGGATACTTGGTTGTGCAGGGAAGGCACGGCTCTCTTGGAGAAGTAGTGGCGGCTGGGAACAACATACTGTGGGACAGCAAGCGACATGAGCTGTTTGAAGCTATCTGTCTCCACCAGCCTAAATGACAGCATTTCATAGGCCAGTAGTTTAGAAATGCTGGCATTCAGGGCCAGGGATCGAGGGTGGCTAGGTGGGAATTTACGCTTTCTCTCAAATGTTTGTGAGATGGAGAGCTGAACGCTGCCGTGTGACATGGTTGAGATGCTTGGTGACGCAGGTGGTGGTGTTGGTGGTACATCCCATGTTTGCTGGGTGGCAAGTTCCAACGTTCCTCCAGAGGCGGAGGAAGAGGCCGAGGCGGCGGCAGCAGCAGAAGAGGCAGAGGCGGCAGCAGCAGAAGAGGTAGCAGGGGGAGCCTGAGTGACTTCCTTGTTTTTAAGGTGTTTACTCCACTGCAGTTCATACTTTGCATGCAGGTGCCTGGTCATGCAGGTTGTGCTAAGGTTCAGAACGTTAATGCCTCGCTTCAGGCTCTGATGGCACAGCGTGCAAGCCACTCTGGTCTTGTCGTCAGCACATTGTTTGAAGAAGTGCCATGCCAGGGAACTCCTTGAAGCTGCCTTTGGGGTGCTCGGTCCCAGATGGAGGCAGTCAGTAGCAGGCGGAGTCTCTTGGCGGCGGGTGTTCTGATTTTGCCCACTGCTCCCTCTTTTGCTACGCTGTTGGCTCGGTCTCACCACTGCCTCTTTCTCTGAACTGTGAAAGTCAGTGGCACGACCTTCATTCCATGTGGGGTCTAGGACCTCATCGTCCCCTGCATCGTCTTCCACCCAGTCTTGACCCCTGACCTCCTGTTCAGTCTGCACACTGCAGAAAGACGCAGCAGTTGGCACCTGTGTTTCGTCATCATCAGAGACGTGCTGAGGTGGTATTTCCATGTCCTCATCATCAGGAAACATAAGTGGTTGTGCGTTAGTGCATTCTATCTCTTCCACCCCTGGGAAAGGGCTAGGTGGATGCCATTGGGAAACCCTGCCAGCAGAGTCTTCAAACAGCATAAGAGACTACTGCATAACTTTAGGCTCAGACAGTTTCCCTGATATGCATAGGGGTGATGTGACAGACTGATGGGCTTGGTTTTCATGCGCCATCTGTGCTCTTTCTGCAGAAGACTGGGTGGGAGATACTGTGAACGTGCTGGATGCACTGTCGGCCACCCAATTGACTAATGCCTGTACCTGCTCAGGCCTTACCATCCTTAGAACGGCATTGGGCCCCACCAAATATCCCTGTAAATTCTGGCGGCTACTGGGACCTGAGGTAGTTGGTACACTAGGACGTGTGGCTGTGGCAGAACGGCCACGTCCTCTCCCAGCACCAGAGGGTCCACTAACACCACCACGACCATGTCCACGTTCGCGTCCCTTACTAGATGTTTTCCTCATTGTTACCGTTCACCACAATAAGAAAAATATTATTCGGGCCAATGTATTAAATTAAAATTTAGGCCTTTTTTTACAGACACCTAACACTATCTGGCTATCTATTTAGGTACCGTATTACACTAATACAGGCACACCAGTAATGACAGATTTAGCTGAATATAAATGTGAGGCCTATTTTTTAGGCGCTGGGTGACAGGTATACGTTTAATCACAGAATTAGACTTGGATCTGCACTGTAGCGTGTGTGTTAAGTTTTTGAGAATGACCCTATCAGCACCTTGAATCTAATATACCATTTTAGGGATAGATTTAAAGAAGGCCTGATACAGCAGAAACCACAAATTTTGAGAATTGCAAATTTGGGAATTGTTTTTCAACCCAGAACAAAAACTGTGCTTTGACGGTCACAAACAATAAATTGACCAGCTAAAATAGTACAGATTTGGTTAAATATAAATGTGAGGCCTATTTTTTAGGCGCTGTGTGACAGGTATACGTTTAATCACAGAATTAGACTTGTATCTGCACTGTAGCGTGTGTGTTAAGTTTTTGAGAATGACCCTATCAGCACCTTGAATATAATATACCCTTTTAGGGATAGATTTAAAGTAGGCCTGATACAGCAGAAACCACTAATTTTGAGAATTGCAAATTTGGGAATTGTTTTTCAACCCAGAACAAAAACTGTGCTTTTACGGTAACTAAAAATAACTTGACCAGCTAAACAGTACAGATTTGGTTGAATATAAATGTGAGGCCTATTTTTTAGGCACTGAGTGACAGGTATACGTTTAATCACAGAATTAGACTTGGATCTGCACTGTAGCGTGTTTGTTAAGTTTTTGAGAATGACCCTATCAGTAGGGATGAGCGAACCCAAACTGTAAAAGTCCGGGTTCGGGTTCGGTGTTCGGCGCTTTCTTGGCGCTTTTTGAAAGGCTGCAAAGCATTCAATCAACAAGCGTCATACTACTTGCCCCAAGAGGCCATCACAGCCATGCCTACTATTGGCATGGCTGTGATTGGCCAGTGCAGCATGTGACCCAGCCTCTATATAAGCTTGGGTCACGTAGCGCTGCACGTCACTCTGCTGATACAAGCGTAGGGAGAGGTTGCAGCTGCGACGTTAGGGCGAGATTAGGCAGATTAACTCCTCCAAAAGACTTCATTCAGTGATCGATCTACAGCTGTGGATCATTGAATTGCTTCTATTCAATTGCTCAGTGTTTTTAGGCTGCCCAGAGCGTTTTTCAGTCACTTTTTTCTGGGGTGATCGGCGGCCATTTTGTGGCTTGTGGTGCGCCATCACAAGCTACCACCAAGTGCATTTAACCATCAATAGTGTGGTTATTTTTTGCTATATCCTACATCAGGGTCAAGCTTTCATCAAGTGCATTTAACCATCAATAGTGTGGTTATTTTTTGGCCATATACTACATCATGTGCAGGCTGAGCCTGAGTCACCCAAGTGCATTTAACCATCAATAGTGTGGTTATTTTTTGCTATATCCTACATTAGGGTCAAGCTTTCATCAAGTGCATTTAACCATCAATAGTGTGGTTATTTTTTGGCCATATACTACATCAGGTGCAGGCTGAGCCTGAGTCACCCAAGTGCATTTAACCATCAATAGTGTGGTTATTTTTTGCTATATCCTACATCAGGGTCAAGATTTCATCAAGTGCATTTAACCATCAATAGTGTGGTTATTTTTTGGCCATATACTACATCAGGTGCAGGCTGAGCCTGTGTCACCCAAGTGCATTTAACCATCAATAGTGTGGTTATTTTTAGCTATATCCTACGTCAGGGTCAAGCTTTCATCAAGTGCATTTAACCATCAATAGTGTGGTTATTTTTTGGCCATATACTACATAAGGTGCAGGCTGAGCCTGTGTCACCCAAGTGCATTTAACCATCAATAGTGTGGTTATTTTTAGGCCATATACTACATCAGGGGCAAGTTGAGCCTTTCAACCAGCGCCTAAAAAATAGGCCTCACATTTATATTCATCCAAATCAGTACTGTTTTAGCTGGTCAAGTTATTTTTAGTGACCGTAAAAGCACAGTTTTTGTTCTGGGTTGAAAAACAATTCCCAAATTTGCAATTCTCAAAATTAGTGGTTTCTGCTGTATCAGGCCTACTTTAAATCTATCCCTAAAAGGGTATATTAGATTCAAGGTGCTGATAGGGTAATTCTCAAGAACTTCACACACACGCTACCGTGCAGATACAAGTCTAATTCTGTGATTAAACGTATACCTGTCACACAGCGCCTAAAAAATAGGCCTCACATTTATATTCCTCCAAATCAGTACTGTTTTAGCTGGTCAAGTTATTTTTAGTGACCGTAAAAGCACCGTTTTTGTTCTGGGTTGAAAAACAATTCCCAAATTTGCAATTCTCAAAATTAGTGGTTTCTGCTGTATCAGGCCTACTTTAAATCTATCCCTAAAAGGGTATATTAGATTTAAGGTGCTGATAGGGTCATTCTGAAAAACTTAACACACACGCTACAGTGCAGATACAAGTCTAATTCTGTGATTAAACGTATACCTGTCACACAGCGCCTAAAAAATAGGCCTCACATTTATATTCCTCCAAATCAGTACTGTTTTAGCTGGTCAAGTTATTTTTAGTGACCGTAAAAGCACAGTTTTTGTTCTAGGTTGAAAAACAATTCCCAAATTTGCAATTCTCAAAATTAGTGGTTTCTGCTATATCAGGCCTACTTTAAATCTATCCCTAAAAGGGTATATTAGATTCAAGGTGCTGATGGGGTCATTCTGAAAAACTTAACACACACGCTACAGTGCAGATACAAGTCTAATTCTGTGATTAAACGTATACCTGTCACACAGCGCCTAAAAAATAGGCCTCACATTTACATTCCTCCAAATCAGTACTGTTTTAGCTGGTCAAGTTATTTTTAGTGACCGTAAAAGCACAGTTTTTGTTCTGAGTTGAAAAACAATTCCCAAATTTGTAATTCTCAAAATTAGTGGTTTCTGCTGTATCAGGCCTATTTTAAATCTATCCCTAAAAGGGTATATTAGATTCAAGGTGCTGATAGGGTCATTCTGAAAAACTTAACACACACGCTACGGTGCAGATACAAGTCTAATTCTGTGATTAAACGTATACCTGTCACACAGCGCCTAAAAAATAGGCCTCACATTTATATTCCTCCAAATCAGTACTGTTTTAGCTGGTCAAGTTATTTTTATTTTATATGTGTTAAATACACAGAAATGTCTCTACATGAAATAAATCTTTAGGATACTCGTTTTTTTATTGAACCTACACAGAATTACATGGGATTACACCATAGTAAGATCTGTGTAAACGAAACTGAGATTTGATTAGATTGAGTTTACATGATGTCTGAAGTGACACCTGTATGTAGCTCCGCCCCTAGGGGGCGGGCCCCAGGTGCTCGTTTTTGGCGGGTTTTTTTGTTGTTTTTTGTTATTCTGCACCTATAAATATTTGTCTGTTTATTGTAATACTATGAAACCTGATGAAGGGGAAGTTTCACTCCCCGAAACGCGTTGTTTCCATTAAAGAAGAACTATCATACTTGTGAGACCGTTTCCATTTGTGGACTTGAGCCGAAGCAGAATTTCTCTCTTATTGCCATTTTTCCTTTTGTGGGACTGGACATCCCATCAAAAAGAACTCACAATCTGCGGCTGCAGTTCCGGAAGATAAGTCTCATCACTCTAAAGCCTTCAATAGAGTTGTGCCTAAATTTTGCACAACCAAAAAAGGTGAGCCTTCACAATTCCTATGATATTATCATTTTATCTGTATATACATACTACCCTATTGTGCGCCCCTTTTCTCTCCTATTCCTCTATTCCCCTCATTTACTGAGAGGAATTTAGATCTGTCCAACACACAAAGAAGTTATTTTTAGTGACCGTAAAAGCACAGTTTTTGTTCTGGGTTGAAAAACAATTCCCAAATTTGCAATTCTCAAAATTAGTGGTTTCTGCTGTATCAGGCCTACTTTAAATCTATCCCTAAAAGGGTATATTATATTCAAGGTGCTGATAGGGTCATTCTGAAAAACTTAACACACACGCTACAGTGCAGATACAAGTCTAATTCTGTGATTAAACGTATACCTGTCACACAGCGCCTTAAAAATAGGCCTCACATTTATATTCATCCAAATCTATACTGTTTTAGCTGGTCAAGTTATTTTTAGTGACCGTAAAAGCACAGTTTTGTTCTGGGTTGAAAAACAATTCCCAAATTTGCAATTCTCAAAATTTGTGGTTTCTGCTGTATCAGGCCCACTTTAAATCTATCCCTAAAAGGGTATATTAGATTCAAGGTGCTGATAGGGTCATTCTGAAAAACTTAACACACACGCTACAGTGCAGATACAAGTCTAATTCTGTGATTAAAAGTATACTGTACCTGTCACACAGCGCCTAAAAAATAGGCCTCACATTTATATTCAGCTAAATCTGTCCTTACTGGTGTGCCTGTATTAGTTTAATACGGTACCTAAATAGATAGCCAGACAGTGTTAGGTGTCTGTAAAAAAAGGCCTGAATTTTAATTCAATACATTGGCCCGAATAATATTTTTCTTATTGTGGTGAACGGTAACAATGAGGAAAACATCTAGTAAGGGACGCGGACGCGGACGTGGACATGGTCGTGGAGGTGTTAGTGGACCCTCTGGTGCTGGGAGAGGACGTGGCCGTTCTGCCACAGCCACACGTCCTAGTGTACCAACTACCTCAGGTCCCAGTAGCCGCCAGAATTTACAGGGATATTTGGTGGGGCCCAATGCCGTTCTAAGGATGGTAAGGCCTGAGCAGGTACAGGCATTAGTCAATTGGGTGGCCGACAGTGCATCCAGCACGTTCACATTATCTCCCACCCAGTCTTCTGCAGAAAGCGCACAGATGGCACATGAAAACCAAGCCCATCAGTCTGTCACATCACCCCCATGCATATCAGGGAAACTGTCTGAGCCTCAAGTTATGCAGCAGTCTCTTATGCTGTTTGAAGACTCTGCTGCCAGGGTTTCCCAAGGGCATCCACCTAGCCCTTCCCCAGGGGTGGAAGAGATAGAATGCACTAACGCACAACCACTTATGTTTCCTGATGATGAGGACATGGGAATACCATCTCAGCACGTCTCTGATGATGACGAAACACAGGTGCCAACTGCTGCGTCTTTCTGCAGTTTGCAGACTGAACAGGAGGTCAAGGATCAAAACTGGGTGGAAGACGATGCAGGGGACGATGAGGTCCTAGACCCCACATGGAATGAAGGTCGTGCCACTGACTTTCACAGTTCGGAGGAAGAGGTAGTGGTGAGACCGAGCCAACAGCGTTGCAAAAGACAAAGAGGGAGCAGTGGGCAAAATCAGTACACCCGCCGCCAAGAGACTCCGCCTGCTACTGACCGCCGTCATCTGGGACCGAGCACCCCAAAGGCAGCTTCAAGGAATTCCCTAGCATGGCACTTCTTCAAACAATGTGCTGACGACAAGACCCGAGTGGTTTGCACGCTGTGCCATCAGAGCCTGAAGCGAGGCATTAACGTTCTGAACCTTAGCACAACCTGCATGACCAGGCACCTGCATGCAAAGCATGAACTGCAGTGGAGTAAACACCTTAAAAACAAGGAAGTCACTCAGGCTCCCCCTGCTACCTCTTCTGCTGCTGCCGCCTCTGCCTCTTCTGCTGCTGCCGCCGCCTCGGCCTCTTCCTCCGCCTCTGGAAGAACGTTGGCACTTGCCGCCCAGCAAACATGGGATGTACCTCCAACACCACCACCTGCGTCACCAAGCATCTCAACCATGTCACACGGCAGCGTTCAGCTCTCTATCTCACAAACATTTGAGAGAAAGCGTAAATTCCCACCTAGCCACCCTCGATCCCTGGCCCTGAATGCCAGCATTTCTAAACTACTGGCCTATGAAATGCTGTCATTTAGGCTGGTGGGGACAGACAGTTTCAAACAGCTCATGTCGCTTGCTGTCCCACAGTATGTTGTTCCCAGCCGGCACTACTTCTCCAAGAGAGCCGTGCCTTCCCTGCACAACCAAGTATCCGATAAAATCAAGTGTGCACTGCGCAACGCCATCTGTGGTAAGGTCCACCTAACCACAGATACGTGGACCAGTAAGCACGACCAGGGACGCTTTATCTCCCTAACTGCACACTGGGTAAATGTAGTGGCGGCTGGGCCCCAGGTGGAGAGCTGTTTGGCGCACGTCCTTCCGCCGCCAAGGATCGCAGGGCAACATTCTTTGCCTCCTGTCTCCTCCTCCTCCTACTCAGCTTCCTCCTCCTCTTCTTCCACCTGCTCATCCAGTCAGCCACACACCTTCACCACCAACTTCAGCACAGCCCGGGGTAAACGTCAGCAGGCCGTTCTGAAACTCATATGTTTGGGGGACAGGCCCCACACCGCACAGGAGTTGTGGTGGGGTATAGAACAACAGATCGACGAGTGGTTGCTGCCGGTGAGCCTCAAGCCCGGCCTGGTGGTGTGCGATAATGGGCGAAATCTCGTTGCAGCTCTGGGACTAGCCGGTTTGACGCACATCCCTTGCCTGGCGCATGTGCTGAATTTGGTGGTGCAGAAGTTCATTCACAACTACCCCGACATGTCAGAGCTGCTGCATAAAGTGCGGGCCGTCTGTTCGCGCTTCCGGCGTTCACACCCTGCCGCTGCTCGCCTGTCTGCGCTACAACGTAACTTCGGCCTTCCCGCTCACCGCCTTATATGCGACGTGCCCACCAGGTGGAACTCCACCTTGCACATGCTGGACAGACTGTGCGAGCAGCAGCAGGCCATAGTGGAGTTTCAGCTGCAGCACGCACGGGTCAGTCGCACTGCGGATCAGCCCCACCTCACCACCAATGACTGGACCTCCATGCGAGACCTGTGTGCCCTGTTGCGCTGTTTCGAGTACTCCACCAACATGGCCAGGGGCGATGACGCCGTTATCAGTGTAACAGTACTACTTCTATGTCTCCTTTAAAAAACACTTAGGGCGATGATGGAAGAGGAGGTGGCCCAGGAGGAGGAGGAGGAAGAGGGGTCATTTTTAGCACTTTCAGGCCAGTCTCTTCGAAGTGACTCAGAGGGAGATTTTTTGCAACAGCAGAGGCCAGGTACAAATGTGGCCAGACAGGGCCCACTACTGGAGGACGAGGAGGACGAGGATGAGGAGGAGGTGGAGGAGGATGAGGATGAAGCAGGTTCACAGCGGGCTGGCACCCAACGCAGCTCGGGCCCATCACTGGTGCGTGGCTGGGGGGAAACGGAGGACAATGACGATACGCTTCCCACAGAGGACAGCTTGTCCTTACCTCTGGGCAGCCTGGCACACATGAGCGACTAATGCTGCAGTGCCTGCGCAACAACAGCAGAGTTGCCCACATTTTAACGTGTGCGGACTACTGGGTTGCCACCCTGCTGTATCCACGGAACAAAGACAATGTGCCCACCTCACTTCCTACTCTGGAGCGTGATAAGAAGATGCGCGAGTACAAGCGCACGTTGGTAGACGCGCTACTGAGAGCATTCCCAAATGTCACAGGGGAACCAGTGGAAGCCCAAGGCGAAGGCAGAGGAGGAGCAAGAAGTCGCCAATGCAGCTGTGTCACGGCCAGCTCCTCTGAGGGCAGGGTTAGCATGGCAGAGATGTGGAAAAGTTTTGTCACCATGCCACAGCTAACTGCACCACCACCTGATACGGAACGTGTTATCAGGAGACAACATTTCAATAAGATGGTGGAATAGTACCTGTGCACACCCCTCCACGTACTGACTGATGGTTCGGCCCCATTCAACTTCTGGGTCTCCAAATTGTCCACGTGGCAAGAGCTAGCCTTTTATGCCTTGGAGGTGCTGGCCTGCCCGGCGGCCAGCGTTTTGTCTGAACGTGTATTCAGCACGGCAGGGGGGCGTCATTACAGACAAACGCAGCCGCCTGTCTACAGCCAATGTGGACAAGCTGACGTTCATAAAAATGAACCAGGCATGGATCCCACAGGACCTGTCCATCCCTTGTGCAGATTAGACATTAACTACCTCCCCTTAACAATATATTATTGTACTCCAGGGCACTTCCTCATTCAATCCTATTTTTATTTTCATTTTACCATTATATTGCGGGGCAACCCAAAGTTGAATAAACCTCTCCTCTGTCTGGGTGCCGGGGCCTAAATATGTGACAGTGGCCTGTTACAGTGGTGGGGGACGTGAAGCCTGATTCTCTGCTATAACATGAAGACTGATTCTGTGCTGACATGAAGCCAGATTCTCTGTTACGGGACCTCTCTCCTCTGCCTGGGTGCCTGGGCCTAAATATGTGACAGTGGCCTGTTCCAGTGGTGGGTGACGTGAAGCCTGATTCTCTGCTATGACATGAAGACTGATTCTGTGCTGACATGAAGCCAGATTCTCTGTTACGGGACCTCTCTCCCCTGCCTGGGTGCCGGGGCCTAAATATGTGACAGTGGCCTGTTCCAGTGGTGGGTGACGTGAAGCCTGATTCTCTGCTATGACATGAAGACTGATTCTGTGCTGACATGAAGCCAGATTCTCTGTTTTACGGGACCTCTCTCCTCTGCCTGGGTGCCGGGGCCTAAATATGTGACAGTGGCCTGTTCCAGTGGTGGGTGACGTGAAGCCTGATTCTCTGCTATAACATGAAGACTGATTCTGTGCTGACATGAAGCCAGATTCTCTGTTACGGGACCTCTCTCCTCTGCCTGGGTGCCTGGGCCTAAATATGTGACAGTGGCCTGTTCCAGTGGTGGGTGACATGAAGCCTAATTCTCTGCTATGACATGAAGACTGATTCTGTGCTGACATGAAGCCAGATTCTCTGTTACGGGACCTCTCTCCTCTGCCTGGGTGCCGGGGCCTAAATATGTGACAGTGGCCTGTTCCAGTGGTGGGTGACGTAAAGCCTGATTCTCTGCTATGACATGAAGACTTATTCTGTGCTGACATGAAGCCAGATTCTCTGTTACGGGACCTCTCTCCTCTGCCTGGGTGCCGGGGCCTAAATATGTGACAGTGGCCTGTTCCAGTGGTGGGTGACGTGAAGCCTGATTCTCTGCTATGACATGAAGACTGATTCTGTGCTGACATGAAGCCAGATTCTCTGTTACGGGACCTCTCTCCTCTGCCTGGGTGCCTTGGCCTAAATATGTGACAGTGGCCTGTTCCAGTGGTGGGTGACGTGAAGCCTGATTCTCTGCTATGACATGAAGACTGATTCTCTGCTGACATGAAGCCAGATTCTCTGCTATGGCATGAAGAGACTGATTCTCTGCTGACGTGAAGCCAGATTCTCTGCTATGGGACCTCTGTCAATTTGATATTGGTTAATTTTTTTATTTTTTTTTAATTTATTACCCTATCCACATTTGTTTGCACGGGATTTACCTACATGTTGCTGCCTTTTGCAGCCCTCTAGCTCTTTCCTGGGCTGTTTTACAGCCTTTTTAGTGCCGAAAAGTTCGGGTCCCCATTGACTTCAATAGGGTTCGGGTTCGGGACGAAGTTCGGGTCGGGTTCGGATCCCGAACCCGAACATTTCCGGGAAGTTCGGCCGAACTTCTCGAACCCGAACATCCAGGTGTTCGCTCAACTCTACCTATCAGCACCTTGAATCTAATATACCCTTTTAGGGAAAGATTTAAAGTAGGCCTGATACAGCAGAAACCACTAATTTTGAGAATTGCAAATTTGGGAATTGTTTTTCAACCCAGAACAAAAACTGTGCTTTGACGGTTACAAAAAATAACTTGACCAGCTAAAACCGTACAGATTTGGATGAATATAAATGTGAGGCCTATTTTTTAGGCGCTGGGTGACAGGCTCAACTTGCCCCTGATGTAGTTAAATGCACTTGATGACAGCTTGACCCTGATGTAGGATATAGCCAAAAAATAACCACACTATTGATGGTTAAATGCACTTGATGAAAGCTTGACCCTGATGTAGGATATAGCAAAAAATAACCACACTATTGATGGTTAAATGCACTTGGGTGACACAAGCTCAGCTTGCCCCTGATGTAGTATATGGCCAAAAAATAACCACACTATTGATGGTTAAATGCACTTGATGAAAGCTTGACCCTGATGTAGGATATAGCAAAAAATAACCACACTATTGATGGTTAAATGTACTTGGTGGTAGCTTGTGCTGGCGCACCATAAGATGATGATATAAAAACGCTCTGGGCAGCCTAAAAACAGTGAGCAATTGAATATCAGCACTTCAATGATCCACAGCTGTAGATCGATCACTGAATGAAGTCTTTTGGAGGAGTTAATCTGCCTAATCTCGCCCTAACGTCGCAGCTGCAACCTCTCCCTACGCTTGTATCAGCAGAGTGACGTGCAGCGCTACGTGACCCAAGCTTATATAGAGGGTGGGTCACATGCTGCACTGGCCAATCACAGCCATGCCAATAGTAAGCTTGGCTGTGATGGCCTCTTGGGGCAAGTAGTATGATGCTTGTTGATTGGCTGCTTTGCAGCCTTTCAAAAAGCACCAAGAAAGCGCCGAACACCGAACCCGAACCCGGACTTTTATGAAAATGTTTGGGTTCGGGTCCGTGTCACGGACACCCCAAAATTCGGTACGAACCCGAACTATACAGTTCGGGTTCGCTCATCCCTATTCGGGACATTATATTGTTAGTTAGTTAGCTCAAATATATAATACAGATAGTTAGGTGGAGATACTCAGTGTAGCTTAGTTAGTGATTAGTGTAGCTGATAGGTTCAAGTGCAGGGAGTTAGGGACATTATATTGTTAGTTAGCTCAAATATATAATACAGATAGTTAGGGGGAGATACTCAGTGTAGCTTAGTTAGTTAATAGTGTAGCTGATTCCAGTGCAGGGTGTTAGGGATATTATATAGTTACTTAATTAGTTAGCTCATATGTATATATAATACAGATAGTTAGTTAGGGAGTTAGGGAGTAGGGTTGAGCGAACCCGAACTGTAAAGTTCGTATCGAACTTTAGGATTTTTGGACCCCGGACCGAACCCGAACATTTCAGTAAAAGTTCGGGTTCGGTGTTCGCCTATTTTATGGCGCTCTTGAAAGGCTGCAGAGCAGCCAATCAACAAGTGTTTAACTCTGTGCCCTTAGAAGCCATCACAGCCATGCCTACTAATGACATGGCTGTGATTGGCCAGTGCAGCATGTGACCCAGCCTCTATATAAGCTGGAGTCACATAGCGCTGCACGTCACTCTGCTGTTACTAGTGTAGGGAGAGGATGCTGCTGCTGTGAGGGAGAGAATAGAAAATAATATTTAATCAGAAGTGCTTGTTAACTCAGCGATCTAGCTAGATTTAGTTTTGTGGGTGCAGGGCACAAACTTTTTACCCTGCCCTGAACCAAGTGACACAGAAAAATAACTTTTATCCGTCTGTTAGTTAGGTGGGTGGCGGCGGCCATTTTATGCAAGCTCAGTGCACCAGCACAGCATATGTGCTTTTGTGACATTTAAATCCAAGCTTGAAATACTGTAATCTGGGTTTAAAAAAAAAAACACCCATTTTTGGCAATATCCTACATCTGGTGCCTTTGCAGCATTTGTCAGTGTGCAATTTAAGCTAGAAATATAGCAATAATTTTCTGGGTTTTAAAAAAAAACTTTTTGGGCAAAATACTCAATTTTACAGCCCTTGCTGCATCTGTCAGTGTGAAATTCAAGCGTTATACACTGCTGTCATATTCTGCTATTAAAAAAACCCCACCCATTTTGGGAAAAGTACTTAATATTGCAGCCTTTGCTGCATTTGTGATTGTTAAAAACAAGCTTGAAATACTTCAATAATTTTCTGGGTTTTAAAAAACACCCATTTTTGGCAATACCCTCCATCTTGGGCCTCTGCCGCATTAGTCAGTGTGCAATTTAAGCAAGAAATACAGCTATAATTTTCTGGGTTTTAAAAAACACCCTTTTTGCGCAAAATACAAAATTTTACAGCCTTCGCTGCATCTGTTAGTGTGAAATTCAAGCGTTATATACATCTGTCATATTCTGTCATTAAAAAAACACCCATTTTGGGGCAAAGTACTTAATATTGCAGCCTTTGCTGCATCTGTGATTGTTAAAAACAATCTTGAAATACTTCTATAATTTTCTGGGTTTTAAAAAACACCCATTTTTGACAATACTCTCCATCTTGGGCCTCTGCCGCATTAGTCAGTGTGCAATTTAAACAAAAAATACAGCTTTCATTTTCTGGGTTTTAAAAAACACACTTTTTGGGCAAAATACACAATTTTACAGCCGTTGCTGCATTTGTACGTGTAAAATTCAAGCGTTATATTCTGCTGTCATATTCTGTTATTCAAAAAACACCCATTTTGGGCAAAATACTTAATATGCGGCCTTGTCTGCATCTATATGTGTGAAATTCAAGTGTTATACAGTATACTGTTGTCATATTCTGTTATTTAAAAAAAAAAAAAAACTTTTTGGCCAAAGTATTTAATATTGCAGCCTTTGCTGCATCTGTTATTGTTAAAACAAGCTTTAAATACTTCAATAATTTTCTGGGTTTTAAAAAACACCCATTTAGGGCAAAATACTTAATGTGCGGCCTTGTCTGCATCTGTACATTTGAGATACATGCTTTAGATATTGCTGTGCTAATCTGGTATTAAAAAAACACCTATTTAAGGCAAAAAAACTTAATTTTGCAGCCTTTGCTGCATCTGTCATTGTGAGATACACCTTTTACATACTGCTATGCTATTCTGGTATTAAATAAACAACCACTTTGTGCAAAAATCTTAGTTTGCGGCCTTGTTTGCATCTGTATGTGTGAGATACATGCTTTAAATACTGCTGTGCTATTCTGTTATTAAAAAAACACCCATTTTGGGCAAATATCTTAATTTGCGGCCTTGTTTGCATATGTATGTGTGAGATACACGCTTTAAATACTGCTGTGCTATTCTGGTATTAAATAAACACCCATTTTGGGGAAAAATCTTAATTTTGCAGCATTTGCTGCATCTGTCATTGTGAGATACACCCTTTAGATACTGTTGTTCTATTCTGCTATTGAAAAACACCCATTTAGGGCAAAAATCTTAATTTGTGGCCTTGTCTGCATCTGTACGTGTGAGATACACCCTTTAGATAATGTTGTTCTATACTGCTATTAAAAAAACACCCATTTAGGGCAAAAAACTTCATTTTGAAGCCTTTGCTGCATCTGTCATTGTGAGATACACGCGATAGATACTGTTCTATTCTGTTATTAAAAAAACACCCATTTTGGGCAAGATCCTAAATTTGAGAACAATGAGGAGAGCGTCAAATAAGGGACGTGGCCCAGGTCGTGGTGCTGCTGGAGGAGCTCCTGTTACAGGGAGAGGTCGTGGTCGATCTGTGCCAGCTACATGTACAAGTGAAACACCTTCCTCAGGTGCGAGTAGGCGACAGAACCATCAGCTGTATTTGGTCGGGCCTAATGCGGCTCTACGGATGGTGAGGCCAGAACAAGTACAGGCGATAGAAGATTGGGTTGTTGACAGTGCCTCCAGTTCCATTACATTGTCTCCCACCCAGTCTCCTGCTAAAAGATCACAGTTGGCACCTATAGACGATGTCCATCAGTCTTTCACCTCACCCCCTTGAAAATCAGCCAAGCAGTCTGAGCCCCAAGTTATGCAGCAGTCTCTTCTAATTTTTGATGACTTTGTTAGTAGGGTTTCCAGCCCAAAAAGTGGAAGAGATTGAGTGCACCAATGCCCAACCACTTATCTTTCAAGATGAGTACATAGGAGGACCATCGCAGCACGTCTCGGCTGATGACGATTCACAGGTGCCAACTGCTTGGGCTTTCGAAAGTGTGCAGACCGACAAGGAGGGCAGGGGTAAAGATTGGGTGGAAGGTGATGTGGAGGACGATGAGGTCCTCAACCCCACATGGAATCAAGGTCATGCGAGTGACCTATGTAGTTCGGAGGAAGAGGCGGTGGTCGCACAGAGCCACCAGCACAGCAGAAGAGGGAGCAGGGTGCAAAAGCGGAGCGGCCATCCCCTAGACAGTACGCCTGCTACTGCCCACCGCAGCAAGGAACCAAGCACACCAAAGCAAGCTCCAAGGAGTTCCGTGGCGTGGCAGTTCTTCAGACAATGTGCTGACAAGACACAAGTGGTTTGCATGCTGTGCAATCAGAGCCTGAAGTGAGGCATAAACGTTCTCAATATGAGCACAACCTGCATGACCAGGCATCTATGTGCAAGGCACGAGCTGCAGTGGAATAGACACCTCAAAAACCAAGAAAGGTCTCTGGCTCCTCCTGCTTCCTCTTCTGCTGTAGTCTCGGCCTCTTCATCCACCTCTGGAGTGACAGTGGCACCTGCCACCCCGCAAACAGAGGATCTGCCAGCAACACCACCATCTGGGTCACCAAGCATCTCCACAATGTCCCACGGAAGCGTTTAGCTCTCCATCTCCCAAACACTGGAGCAGAAGAGGAAGTACCCTCCTACCCGCCGCGATCCCTGGCCCTGAATGCCAGCATTTCAAAATTACTGGCCTTTGAAATTCTTTCATTCCGTCTGGTGGAGACAGAGAGTTTTAAAAGCCTTATGGCGGTGGCTGTCCCACAGTACGTCGTGCCCAGCCGCCTCTACTTTTCCAGGCTTTCCATCCCTTCCCTGCACAACCAAGTGGAGGACAAAATCAGGTGTGCACTGCGCAACGCCATCTGTGGCAAGGTGCACCTCACTACAGATACTTGGACCAGTAAGCACGGTCAGGGACATTATATCTCCATAACAGCACACTGGATAAATGCAGTGGCGGCTGTGCCTGAGGCGGATAGCAGTTTGGCGCATGTCCTTCCACCACCGAGGATTACAGGGCACTTCAGCTTGCCTCCTGTTGCTTCCTCCTCCAACTCTGCTTCCTCATCCTCTACCGGCTCCTCATCCGGTTAGCGTAACACCTTCACCACCAACTTCAGCACAGCCAGGGGTAAACGACAGCAGGCAGTTTTAAAACGTATCTGTTTGGGGGACAAACCCCACACCGGGCTGGAGCTGTGGACGGGCCTTGAACAACAGACCGATGAGTGGTTGGTGCCAGTGAGCCTCAAGCCCGTCCTGGTGGTGTGCGATAATGGGCAAAATCTCGTAGCAGCTCTGGGACTAGCCGGTTTAACGCACATCCCGTGCCTGGCGCATGTGCTGTATTTGGTGAGGCAGAGATTCCTTAAAAATTACCCTGATATGTCAGAGCTGTCTGTGCGTGCTTTCTGCGTTCTCAACCTGCTGCTGCTCGCCTGTCAGCGCTGCAGCGCAACTTCGGCCTTCCCGCTCACCGCCTCATATGCGACGTGCCCTCAAGGTGGAACTCCACCTTGCAGATGCTGACCAGACTGTGCGAGCAGCAGCAGGCAATAGTGGAGTTTCAGCTGCAGCACGCACAGGAGAGTCGCTCGGCGGAACAGCACCGCTTTACCACCAATGACTGGGCCTCCATGCGAAACCTGTGTTCTTTGTTGCGCTGTTTCGAGTACTCCACCAACATGGCCAGTGCCGATTACACCGTTCTCAGCATTACTATCCCACTTCTATGCTTCCTTGAAAAAACGCTGCTGGCAATGTTGGAAGAGGATGTGGCACAGGAGGAGGAAGAGGGATAATTTCATAGGGTTTCCGGCCAGTCATTCCCAAGTGGCTCCGAGGGTGTGTTCCTGCACCCACAAACGCCAGGTACACAATTGTCCAGCCAGGGCACAGTTGTGGAGGATGACGAGGTGGAGGATGAGGAGGAGGAGATGGAGGAGGAATAACCATGTTCACAGCAGGGTGGCACCCAGACCAGCTCATGGCCATCACTGGTGCGTGGCTAGGGGGATACAGAGGACACAGACAATTGACCTCCCACAGAGGACAGCTTTTTGTTGCCTCTGGGCAGCGTGGCACACATGAGCGATTACATGCTGCAGTGTCTCCGCAACGACCGCCAAGTTGCCCACATTCTAACTTTTGCTGATTACTTGGTGACCACGGTGCTGGATCCTCGTTACAAGGACAACGTACCATCCTTAATTCCCTCACTGGAGCGTGTTCATAAGATGCGCGAGTGCAAGCGCACACTGGTAGACGTGCTGCTTGTGGCATTTCCACCTGACAACGAGGGCACAGTGGAAGTACAAGGCAAAGGCAGAGGAGGAAGGAGGAAGAGGTCGCCAATGCAGCTGGGGCACCACCAGCACCTCAGAAGGCAGGGTTATCATGGCCAAAAAGTGGAAAAGCTTTGTCAGCACGCCACAACAACCAGCACCACCAGCTGATATGGAACGTCTTAGCAGGAGGCAGCATTTCACCAACATGGTGGAGCAGTATGTGTGCACACACCTACACGTACTGAATGACGGATCTGCCCCCCTCAACTTCTGGGGATGTGCCTAAAACTAGTTAAATTTGTCCCAAATAAAATGTATTCTCTGCTGGAATACTGTATATAACATTTGTGGATTGAATGCACACACAGATGTGCCCAAAAGTAGTTAAATGTGTCCCAAAGACAATTAATTCTTGCTGGAATACTGTATATAAGGTTGTGGCCTAAGCGCACACACAGATTTGCCCCAAACTAGTTAAATTTGCCCAAAATATAAATATTTATCTGCTGGAGTACTGAATGTAACAGTTGCTGATTGAACGCACACACAGTTGTGGCACAAATTTGGTTAATTTCCCCTGAATTTTTTTTTTCTCTGATGGCGCGGTGTATCTCTCACTAACAGGCACACTCTAGTGAATAAGCCCCTTTTTATAATCTCTGCTAAACACACTGCTTTCTGATGGCTTACTGTAGATCTCACTTGCAGACACGCTCTATTGAATAAGCTTCTTTATATATTGTCTGCTAAACACACTGCTTTCTGATGGCGTACTGTAGATCTCACTAATATCAAATCTTTCTGTCTTTTAAAAGCTTTTGGGCACTTAAAAATGCGATTTTCTAGCCCTGCACTATCTGTCCCTTCCTGAAGACGCCTGTCCCTGCTACTGCTAAATTTAACCCCTGCTAAAAAATAAAAAATGGTCCTGCACTGCCGTCAAACACACACTGTAGTCCTTAAGAGGACTGTTTCGTCTTTTAATAGTTTTTTTGGAGTTCAATCTGTGAATTTCCAGCAAAACGCTATCTGTCCCTGCCTACTGTCCGCTCTCCCTGACGCTGAATGATCCAAGCACGGAACAACGGCTCCTATATAAACTGGTATCACGTATTCTGGCCAGACAGTTTTGTGGGCCGAAAATTGCGGATCCGCAAAAAAAACTGATGATGTTCCGTATGGCATCAGTTTTTTTTGCTGATTCGTATTTTTTGCAGATCCATTGTAATAATGCCTATCCTTGCCTTTTTTTTGCAGGGCAACGGAACGGACATACTGATGTGCTCGAGTGAAATGAATGGGTCCGCATCCTATTCGCAAAAAAAAACGGAACGGAAAAGGAAACAAACAGCGTTCGTGTGCATGAGGACTAATAGCTAACATGGCTATGGCATTACACTGAAGGGAATTACTTACCTCTTAACAAACATCCTATCCTGCTCTGTAGTTTCCAATGTCTCAAGATCTAGCCTGACCGCATTCATAAAAGTATCAAGTGCAACATGATTAATGGACGGCGAAAAATCTCTTTTTACATATAGCTTAACTTTATCTAAGGTTAATTCAGATTCACACATTGATACAGAGGAAGGGACAGTAGTGATCTGTTAATCGAACCATAAGTTCAATCTTATGGCTCTATAAAACTTGTGCAAAATCTAGTTCAAACTGGAACCAATAAATGTTCCTAGTAGGACAAAAAGAAAGTCCCTTTTCAAGGACAGACAATTGCATAGGGGTTAATACAGTAGACGATATACCGTATTTACCACTATTGTCTCTTCCGTGCTGTTCTCTGTGGTTTCATCTGTTTTTCTCTTCTGCCACTTCTGCTGCTTATGTATTCAGCTATAATTAAATATGTTGGAGCACTATTATCACTCCCATTGAGAGAGCTGAAATGCAGCATTGCTGTTGGGTGTAATAAAGTATTCACCTATTCGCCAGAAGATCACAGTGCTGCCTTACTTTTTCTGCTCTATATATACATATGAAAATGAAAAAATAAAGAGCAGCACACAGAAACCAGCAGGTGTAATCCCTTCAAAGACCAGCGACCAAAGTCCACTTGAATATATTAAGTAAAAGAAGGCAGCACTCCAACAGTTCAGTGAAAAAAAGTGGATGGTTTATTAACCAGCAGCAATGTTTCAGCTCTACTCAATGGAGCCTTTGTCATGCTGTAGTGACATGTGCAAAGTGCAATACATACAGGTGAAACTCGAAAAATTTGAATATCGTGCAAAGTTTATTTATTTCAGTAATGCAACTTAAAAGGTGAAACTAATATATGAGACTTATTACATGCAAAGCGAGATATTTCAAGCCTTATTTGTTATAATTTGGATGGTTATGGCTTATAGCTTATGAAACCCCAAAGTCTCAATTTTGAGGTATCCTTTGCTCAGGGGGTATGGATTAATTAGCTGACTAGAGTGTGGCCCTTTGAGACTAGAATATTGAACCTTTTCACAATATTCTAATTTTAAGTTGCATTAATGCAATTCCTTTTAATTTGCATTACTGAAATAAATGAACTTTTGCACGATATTCAAATTTTTCGAGTTTCACCTGCATATAGCAAACCCAATAAAAAAAATGTGATTGATCCAAAATTAATGATTATACAAAAAATTTTACAATATAAAAGTGTACAATTTCATCTTATCAATGACCTAATTCTTCATCTTCATTCCATGATTTGTAAAAGTGTCTAAAATAAAGATATCCTCATAAAATCCATAGTGCATCCATGATTGGTGAAGGGACGTGATTATGATATAAAAAGAAAATCAGGTGTACATGATGTGTTCAATAAAAACTAATAAAAAATTGTTGAGCAGTCTCACATGGTACCGATGATACGCAGGACCCAGTCGGCGTCAGGAAATGCGGTCTGCGCAAGCGCCACAAGTCCGTCCTCTCGCAAGAAACCGTAATTTGAGGGATAGACTGGTTAAATCTAGTGTTGAGTGAGCATGCTCGGCTGAACACCAGTTCGGCTCGAGCATCTCTATGCTCGGCACATGGCGGAGTTCGGCCGACCACCACGTGTGTTCGAGTGTGTTTAAATCTAATTTGGCCTCTATTTCTATGCAGAAGATCGCTGTACAGTGAGCTTGCATAAAAATGGCTGCCGCCCACCTAACTAACAGACAGATAAAAGTTTTTTTTTCTGTGTCACTGGGCTCATGCCAGGGTAAAAAGATTGTGCACTGCACTGCACAAAAGTAAATCTATGTAGATCGCTGAGTTAACAAGCACTTCAGATTAAAGATTCTTTCTTATTCTCTCCCTCACAGCAGCAGCATCCTATCCCTACACTAGTAACAGCAGAGTGACATGCAGCGCTATGTGACTCCAGCTTATATAGAGGCTGGGTCACATGCTGCACTGGCCAATCACATCCATGCCATTGGAAGGTATGGCTGTGATTGCTTCTAAGGGCACAAGAGTAAAACACTTGTTGATTGGCTGCTCTGCAGCCTTTCAAAAAGCGCCATGAAATCACCGAACTCGAACCCAAACTTTTACTGAAAAGTTCGGGTCCGGTGTCCAAAAATCTTAAAGTTCTGTACGAACCCGAACTTTACAGTTTGGGTTTGCTCAAACCTAGTCGTCAGCACATTGTCTGAAGAACTGCCATGCCAGGGAATTCCTTGAAGCTGGCTTTGGTGTGCTCCGTCTCTTGCTGCATTGGGCAGTAGCAGGCGTACTGTCTAGGGGATGGCCGCTCCACTTTTGCACCCTGCTCCCTCTTCTGCTGTGTTGTTGGCTCTGTGCGTGAAAATCCCAGTAACTGAGCAGATTGTGAAATACTCAGTGAAATACTCAGACCGGCCCGTCTGGCACCAACAACCATGCCACGCTCAAAATTGCTTAAATCACCTTTTTTTTCCCATTCTGACATTCAGTTTGGAGTTCAGGAGAATGTCTTGACCAGGACCACACCCCTAAATGCATTGAAGCAACTGCTATGTGATTGGTTGACTAGATAATTGCATTAATGAGAAATAGAACAGGTGTTCCTAATAATTCTTTAGGTGAGTATATACAATCTCCTGAATTCCAAACTGAATGTCAGAATGGGAAAGAAAGGTGATTTAAGCAATTTTGAGCGTGGCATGGTTGCTGGTGCCAGACGGGCCGGTCTGAGTATTTTACAATCTGCTCAGTTACTGGGATTTTCACGCACAACCATTTCTAGGGTTTACAAAGAATGGTGTGAAAAGGGAAAAACATCCAGTATGCGGAAGTCCTGTGGGCAAAAATGCCTTGTGGATGCTAGAGGTCAGAGGAGAATGGGCCGACTGATTCAAGCTGATAGAAGAGCAACGTTGACTGAAATAACCACTCGTTACAACCGAGGTCTGCAGCAAAGCATTTGTGAAGCCACAACACGCACAACCTTGAGGCGGATGGGCTACAACAGCAGAAGACCCCACCGGGTACCACTCATCTCCACTACAAATAGGAAAAAGAGGCTACAATTTGCACGAGCTCACCAAAATTGGACTGTTGAAGACTGGAAAAATGTTGTCTGGTCTGATGAGTCTCGATTTCTGTTGAGACATTCAAATGGTAGAGTCCGAATTTGGCGTAAACAGAATGAGAACATGTATCCATCCTCTGATGGCTACTTCCAGCAGGATAATGCACCATGTCACAAAGCTCGAATCATTTTAAATTGGTTTCTTGAACATGACAATGAGTTCACTGTACTAAAATGGCCCCCACAGTCACCAGATCTCAACCCAATAGAGCATCTTTGGGATGTGGTAGAACGGGAGCTTCGTGCCCTGGATGTGCATCCCTCAAATCTCCATCAACTGCAAGATGCTATCCTATCAATATGGGCCAGCATTTCTAAAGAATGCTATCAGCACCTTGTTGAATCAATGCAAAGTAGAATTAAGGCAGTTCTGAAGGCAAAAGGGGGTCCAATACCGTATTAGTATGGTGTTCCTAATAATTCTTTAGGTGAGCGTATATATATATGTTTAAATTTAGTGTAGCCTCTATTTCTGAAAAACTTTGTGACAGTATTTGAACTCACAGCTTCTGTATCTCAGCCCAGAACTTTAACCACTACACTATATAGTTGCATAGCCAGTCACACACAAAAAAAAAAGAGAGACTTCTACTATATCTCAGGTCTCAGTAAAAGTACAGTATAGTAGAAGTCTCATTTTTTTTTTTTTTTTTTTTGTAACTGGCTATGTAGCTATTATTACTGAGTGGTTAAGTGCCTTTCCTGTAATATAGAAGGTTGTGAGTTTGAATCCAAGCAGAAACTTTTAGATTTAAATACACTGGGGAGTCCCCAAGCACTGACTCCATATATGGACATAGCTATATATGGAGTCAGAGCAGGGACTCCTAAGCCGAACTAGTCCTGACACCCTCCCCTCTTCAGAGCAGGGGGTGCCTGGGGTTCTCCCATTTACTTTAATTGTGCTCGGTAGAACACCCGAGCATCGCAAAGTGTTCTACTCGAGCACACGAGCACCTTGGTGCTCGATCAACACTAGTTAAATCAGATGTTGGTTCTTCTAAAGTAAGTTGTGGCGCGTATTTTGGTCCAACCCGCAAGGGCTGTTATCCATGCCACAATTGTGATAATTGCTTTTTGATGTTGCGGGGGGACTCTTTTATGAATCCCTCCTCTGGTAAAATGGTAAAAATGCACCAGTTCTTAAAATGTGACTCTACGTTTGTAAGGTACTTACTTTCTTGTCCTTGTAACCTATTACTGTATATGTTGGGGAGACCACTTGGGATGTAAAAACCCGGCTAAACCAACAGAGATACTCCATTAGGAAGAAAAAGATGGACTTCCCTGTGTCAAAACATTTTATGGAGGCTAAACACTCAGAAAGAAATCTACGGTTTAGGATTTTAGATCAAGTACCTACAGTATATTAAGATGTGGTGGATAAGACAGCTATACTTAAGAAAGGGGAACACTATTGGATTTTTACATTACAGACCCTAAAACCTAGAGGCCTGAATGTGGAAAGTTTTATTATTGAGATTTTTGTCACATCTTTCTACATCTCTGATTCTTTTCGAGTCCCGTTTGTATGAGTTCAGACATATGCTATATTCAAATTTGTTGTTCTGTTGTCCCCATATAGGAACTTATTGAAGAGATGAATTTGATGGACAGTCACACTGTATATTATATAGGAGACCACAGGAATTGCGATTATTTTTTTTGCATATTTTGGGGACATGATTTCCCGACTTGATCCCTCACATGCCCCCTATGGGACATGGGAGGTTCCGACTTGTGATATGATGACCCAGTAGTTATATATTCTTTATTCTGTGCCCAACATTTGCCATACATTATTATATATATTCAGTTTTTTTTTTCCAGGACTTGGATCTGGGACTCTGGGTCCCACAAATGTGACACCAGATTCCCTTACCTAATTGGGTGTTGTACCCTCCCTTTGGTGAGATCCCTGGGAGGACACTCTACCCCCTGGTTTTAATATAGACCATTTCCCTTGAGGCCACCTATGGTTGTCATGGTGATGGCGGCGTAGCCGCTGGCATATTTATGCGGACGGCGATTCCTCCCTGAACCTGGTATACAGTTGACTATGGTGGCCCATAAGTATACCTTATTTCCTCCAACTGGGCCTTTGTGCAGTACATATACAGGCACTGATAATTTTGGGCTGATATTTTTTATGTATAATCTATTCACGGCTATAGGTTCTCCCAGGGGGTGTACCTGCACGTTTTGGGCAGGTGCATGCGCTCTGGGCTTTTCTGAAGCCGTGGCCATCTTGGTTGTGGTTTCCTATGCTCATAATGCTAATCCCATTTCTCGCGAGAGGGCAGACTTGCGGCACTTGCGCAGACCGCATTTCCTGACCCCGACTGGGTCTTGCGTATCACCGGCACCATGTAAGACTGCTTTTTTTTTTATTAGTTTTTATTGAACACATCATGTACACCTGATTTTTTTTTTTTTTTATATATATCATAATCACGTCCCTTCACCAATCATGAATACAATATGTTTTTTTTGTGGATATCTTTATTATAGACACTTTTACAAATCACGGAATGAAGATGATGAATTATATCATGGATATGATGAAATTGTAAATTTTTATATTGTAAGATTTTTTTGTATAATCATGAATTTTGGATCAATCATGTAATCACATTTTTAAATTGGGTTTGCCATATATGTATTGCACTTTGCATATGTCACTATAGCTTGACAAAGGCTCCATTAAATAGAGCTGAAACTTTTTTTTTTTTTTCTTGTGGGCTTTACAATGTTAAAAATACTTTGAAATAATAAAATTCAAAGGAATATATTGCAATTTGTATGCATGGGAACACATTACTGTTGTAGACAAAGAACCTCCTGCTGTCAGAGGTGTATAAGTTTATTTTTGATGTTGCCCCGGTCTGGCGAGGGCCCATTCCTGGGAACATATTCCTGCTACAAACAAAGAACTGGCTCATGTCTGTTTTTTCTGAGTTTGGCCCAGCTATGTGTAGGCCTTATACTGCCCTGTTACCATTTACTTGCTGCTGTCTGTCCTGATGAGTTTGGCTCAGCTATGTGTAGGCCTTATGCTACTCCATTAGTATTTAGATGCTGCTGCTGTGTCATGGTCTTACCTGCTTGGTGCTCTCCTTCGTTTGACATGTGCTGGCGGCCATCTTGGGTTCTGGGTTTCTTGTAGCCTTCCACCCTGCGGCTCCTCCTTCCCCTGGGAGGAGCTGGATGCCTAGCTCATATATATAGGAGGTCTGTGGCTTCAGTTCCCTGCTTGGTCCTCCTGTGTTCACATGCTTCTAGACTGCTGCTGCTTCTGGTTCCTGATCCTGGCTTCGTCTGACTACCCTGCTGGTTCCTGATCCTGGCTTCGTCTGACTACCCTGCTGGTTCCTGATCCTGGCTTCGTCTGACTACCCTGCTGGTTCCTGATCCTGGCTTCGTCTGACTACCCTGCTGGTTCCTGATCCTGGCTTCGTCTGACTACCCTTCTGGTTCCTGACCTCTGGCTTCGCAAAGACTCTGCTCGGTTTCACCATCCGTTTGGACTTTTGCTTTACAGCTTTATTTTCAATAAAGCCTTCTATTTTCACTTATCTCTTGTTGTACGTCTGGTTCATGGTTCCGTGACATTAGGACCAAGCCATGAATTCTGACGGTACAGGGCCATCCTCGCTACCCACGCTGGTTGCCAGACTTGATCAGCAGGATCACCTGTTGGGTCGGTTCGCTGTGGCGTTGCAAACCCTGCTTGAACGCACGGCTCATTTCGCTCCCGTTGCCGATGGGTCGGTTGTCGCTCCTGGGCTCGCTCCTACTGCCGCTCCGGTTGTTGCGCCAGAGTCTACCCCGACACCTGTTGTTGCGCCTGCGGTGTTTCGGGGTATGACCGGTTCTGCCCCTCTTCCACAGCGCTTTGGGGGAGAGCCAACTCAGTGCCGAGGTTTCCTTAACCAGGTGGGCATTTATTTTGAGTTGCTGCCACATGCCTTTCCTACTGAGAGATCAAAGGTGGGCTTCTTGATCTCGCTGCTCTCGGACAAGGCCTTGGCCTGGGCCAGCCCTTTATGGGAGAACAACAATCCGGTGGTTGCCGAGTTTTCCGGTTTTGTTGCTTCTCTTCGGAAGGTATTCGATGTGCCGGCTCGTGCTGCCTCTGCTGCGAAGCTCCTTATGTCCATCAGACAGGGTTCACGATCCGTAGCTGAATACGCCATTGAGTTTCATACCCTGGCAGCAGAGGTGGGCTGGAATAATGAGGCTCTGGTCGCTGCTTTCTCTCATGGTCTCTCGGATGCCTTGAAGGATGAGGTTGCAGCTAAGGACCTACCAGTTGAGCTCGAGTCTCTTATTTCTTTCCTGATTTTGATTGACACCAGACTCAGGGAGAGACCTTCCTTTAAGGAGAACCTGCGGAGGTCTTCTAACAGATTGGTGCCTACGTTTGCTGTCCCACCCGTGCCTCCCTCTCCTCCCACGCCTCCTGGGGATGACTTGTCTGGGGGTGAACCCATGCAGCTGGGGTTTGCTCGCCTGTCCGAGGGGGAGAGGGCACTCCGGAGACGCGAGGGCCGATGCATGTACTGTGGTCTCGGTGGGCATTTTCGGTTGGCATGTCCGAACCGTCCGGGGAACGCTCGTACCCTGAGATCCTGTCGGGGGCAGATCTTGGGTGGAGTCTCCTCGTCCCCGGTTTCCCGTGTTGACAAACCACTGATCACTGTTGTCCTCTCCTGGGTCGGGGGCTCGGTGACGACCCAGGCGTTGGTGGACTCTGGTGCTGGTGGTTTGTTCATTGATAGTGTGTTCGCTGCCGCCAATTCCATTCCTCTGCAGGCTCGAGGTTCCCCACTGGCTCTTGAGGCGATAGACGGCAGACCCCTTCTGCCGCCACACGTGACTCATGAGACCCTTCCAGTGGGGATAGCCATTGGTGCCGTTCACAGAGAGTCGGTCTGCCTCCAGGTTATTTCGTCTCCACACTACTCGGTGGTCTTGGGGTACCCCTGGCTCCAGAAGCATAATCCGACTTTCGATTGGAGATCGGTCGAGATCCTCTCGTGGTCACCGCAGTGTGGGGCTAGTTGCATTCATGGGTCTGTCAAGTTGCTGTGTACTTCCTCGGACTCTCTGTTGCCTCCTGAATACGAGGAGTACCGGGATGTATTCGATAAGGTGCGCGCGGTTGCCCTACCTCCGCACCGCCCATACGATTGTGCCATAGAGTTACAATCTGGTGCCGTTCCTCCTCGTGGCAAAGTCTATCCACTGTCGGTAGCGGAGAATGAGGCCATGGAGGAGTACGTGAGGGAGGCGCTTTCACGCGGACACATTCGCAAGTCTTCGTCCCCGGCAGGGGCTGGATTTTTCTTTGTGAAAAAGAAGGGCGGTGAGTTGAGGCCTTGCATCGATTACAGGGGTCTCAATCGCATCACGATCAAGAACGCTTACCCGATACCCTTGATTTCCGAGCTGTTCGATCGCCTTAAAGGGGCCACGGTCTTTACCAAACTCGACCTGAGGGCGGCATATAACCTGGTAAGGATCAAGGCGGGCGATGAGTGGAAGACCGCGTTTAACACCAGGACCGGTCATTACGAATCCTTGGTTATGCCCTTTGGGTTGTGCAATGCGCCCGCAGTCTTTCAGGAATTCATCAACGATGTTTTCCGTGACCTGTTGCAGCAGTGTGTGGTAGTCTATTTGGATGACATCTTGGTATATTCTGAATCCATGGAGGCCCACATTCTGGATGTCAGACGAGTGTTGCAACGGTTACGAGAGAACAAGCTGTTCGGTAAGCTTGAGAAATGCGAATTTCACCGATCCCAGGTAACCTTCTTAGGTTACATCATTTCCGCTGAGGGGTTCTCCATGGATCCTGAGAAGGTTTCGGCTGTCTTACAGTGGCCCCAGCCCAGTGGTCTTCGTTCCCTGCAGCGCTTTTTGGGCTTCGCCAATTATTATCGGAAGTTCATCAGGGACTTTTCCATGCTGGCCAAGCCTCTCACGGATCTGACCAGGAAGGGCAGTAATTCCCAGGTCTGGCCGCTCGAGGCCATCCGAGCTTTTGAGGCCCTAAAGTCCGCCTTTGTGTCGGCTCCGATTCTGTCGCATCCCAACCCTGGGCTGCCCTTTGTCCTCGAGGTGGACGCGTCTGAGACTGGAGTAGGCGCCCTTCTGTCTCAGCGTAGAACACCAGAGGGTCCTCTGCTTCCTTGTGGGTTTTACTCCCGGAAACTGTCTTCCGCGGAGTGCAACTATCAGATTGGTGACAGGGAGTTATTGGCCATCGTGCAGGCCCTTAAAGAATGGAGGCACTTGCTCGAGGGTTCGGTGGTTCCGGTTCTCATCCTGACGGACCACAAGAATCTGACCTACCTTTCTGAGGCCAAGAGATTGACACCACGTCAGGCCAGATGGGCTCTGTTCTTGTCACGTTTTAATTACGTGGTCTCCTACCTACCCGGTTCCAAGAACATCAGGGCGGATGCCTTATCACGGCAGTACTCCGAGCTGTCCAGGGAGGAGTCGATTCCGACTTCGGTCATACCTCCGAATCAGATCCTGGCCGCCATTCGCACCAGCCTGACCTCTCCCCTGGGTGAGCAGATTTTGGCGGCTCAATCTGGTGCTCCCTCTGGGAGACCCAACGGCAGATGTTTTGTGCCTGAGGAGTTGCGCACTCGGTTGTTGCGAACCTACCATAACTCCAAGACCGCGGGGCATCCTGGAAAGAATCAGCTGTCCTGGGCTGTTTCACGTCTGTTCTGGTGGCCTTCCCTACGTTCCGACATCGCCGCATATGTAGCGGCATGCTCCGTTTGTGCCCAGAGTAAGTCCCCTCGGCACCTTCCGTTGGGCCTTCTGCAACCCATAGCCACCGGGGAGCGCCCATGGTCACACCTGGGGATGGATTTCATTGTGGACCTCCCTGCATCCCGAGGCCATACGGTCATTCTCATGATTGTGGATCGGTTTTCCAAAATGTGCCACTGTGTTCCTCTCAAGAAGTTACCCTCTGCACAAGAGTTGGCCACGATTTTTGCCAGGGAGGTCTTCCGGTTGCACGGTTTGCCTAAGGAGATTGTGTCGGATCGGGGGAGTCAGTTTGTGTCCAGGTTCTGGCGCGCCTTTTGCTCCCAGTTGGGGATTCATCTCTCCTTCTCCTCGGCCTACCACCCTCAGTCCAATGGGGCCGCAGAACGATCCAATCAGGCCTTGGAGCAATTCCTTCGTTGCTATGTCTCCGATCACCAAGACAATTGGGTTGACCTCCTGCCTTGGGCTGAGTTTGCCAGGAACACGGCGGTGAACTCTTCCTCTGGGACGTCTCCCTTCATGGCCAATTATGGGTTCCAACCTGCCGTGTTACCGGAGGTATTCTCTCCCCAGGATATTCCGGCTGTGGAGGATCACCTTTCCGTCCTACGTGCTTCTTGGGTACAGATCCAGAAGTCCCTTGAGGTCTCTGCGCAGCGCCAGAGACTCCAGGCTGATCGCAGACGAGCGCCTGCTCCTTTCTACCAGGTCGGAGACCGTGTATGGTTGTCCACCCGCAACCTCAACCTTCGAGTGCCTACTCCCAAGCTGGCGCCTCGCTTTGTTGGTCCCTTCCGAGTGCTTCGCAGGGTAAACCCGGTAGCCTATGCCCTTGCGCTTCCTCCTGGCATGCGGATCTCCAACGTGTTTCATGTCTCCCTGTTGAAGCCACTGGTGTGTAATCGTTTCACTTCCTCGGTTCCTCGGCCTCGTCCGGTCCAAGTGGGCAATCGTGAGGAATATGAGGTGAGCAATATCCTGGACTCACGCCTGGTCCGCGGTCGGTTGCAGTTTTTGGTCCATTGGCGTGGTTATGGTCCAGAGGAGCGTTCCTGGGTTCCCTCCGCAGATGTCCATGCTCCTGCCTTGCTCCGAGCCTTCCATGCACGCTTCCCTCAGAAACCGTTTTGTGCTCCGCGGAGGAGGGGCCCTTGAGGGGGAGGTACTGTCATGGTCTTACCTGCTTGGTGCTCTCCTTCGTTTGACATGTGCTGGCGGCCATCTTGGGTTCTGGGTTTCTTGTAGCCTTCCACCCTGCGGCTCCTCCTTCCCCTGGGAGGAGCTGGATGCCTAGCTCATATATATAGGAGGTCTGTGGCTTCAGTTCCCTGCTTGGTCCTCCTGTGTTCACATGCTTCTAGACTGCTGCTGCTTCTGGTTCCTGATCCTGGCTTCGTCTGACTACCCTGCTGGTTCCTGATCCTGGCTTCGTCTGACTACCCTGCTGGTTCCTGATCCTGGCTTCGTCTGACTACCCTGCTGGTTCCTGATCCTGGCTTCGTCTGACTACCCTGCTGGTTCCTGATCCTGGCTTCGTCTGACTACCCTTCTGGTTCCTGACCTCTGGCTTCGCAAAGACTCTGCTCGGTTTCACCATCCGTTTGGACTTTTGCTTTACAGCTTTATTTTCAATAAAGCCTTCTATTTTCACTTATCTCTTGTTGTACGTCTGGTTCATGGTTCCGTGACATGCTGTCTGTCCTGATGAGTTTGACCCAGCTATGTGTAGGCCTTATACTACCCCATTACCGTTTACCTGCTGCTGTCTGTCCTGATGAGTTTGGCCCAGCTATGTGTAGGCCTTATACTACCCCATTACCGTTTACCTGTCCTGATGAGTTTGGCCCAGCTATGTGTAGGCCTTATACTTCCCTGTTAGCATTTATATGCTGCTGCTGTCTGCCCTGATGATTTTGGCTTAGCTATGTGTGGGCCTTATACTACAATGTTACCATTTACTTACTGCTGTCTGTCCTTATTATTTTGGCCGAGCTAAGTGTAGGCCTTATACTACCCCATTACCATTTACCTGCTGCTGTCTGTCCAGATCATTTTGGCCGAGCTATGTGTAGGCCTTATACTACCCTGTTATCATTTATATGCTGCTGCTGTCTGTCCTGATGAGTTTAGCCAAGCTATGTGTAGGCCTTATACTACACCATTACCATTTATATTCTGCTGCTGCTGTCTGTCCTGATGATTTTGGTCGAGCTATGTCTAGGCCTTATGCTACCCTGTTAGCATTTATATGATGCTGCTTGTCCTGGTAATTTTGGACGAGCTATGTGTAGGCCTTATACTACACTGTTACTATTTACCTGCTGCTGCTACTGTCTGTCCTTAGTCTGATGAGTTTTACCCTAGACTAAAGGGGCCTTACTGCAACCTTATTGTTCAAAATTAAACAAAAACAAAACAATATAAAAAAAAATGGAAGCACACATTAGAACTGAAAAAATAGTATTTACAAACATGCTTCTATGGCAAATTTTTTAGTTGGTCATGAAGTTCCAACACCTCCGGCATCCATTTAAGGTGCAGCGCCTCCATCTTATGCATCTGCTTGAAAATCTGCTTCCGCATCTCGTGCATACCGGCTTTGTGCTTCTGTTGCATCTGCCTCATTTTTTAAAAATTAATCAGTACTGTTAAGATAAAAAAATATATGAAAATTACTTGCAATTCAGATTAAGAGGCATGGATACAGAATTATATTGCTATGTGCACATATTTACACTCCTGGCGGGGGCTGGTGACAATCTCCTGCTCTTCATCGTCATCAGCAGCTGGGGAGGTAAATCTGGCTGCTGGGAGGGTCCAGCCTCTTCAACCTCCACCTCGTCACCCACATCAGGTGGGGGTGGCACCTCATGCTGCTGCTGCTGGGAGGGTCCGGCCTGCCTCCCTCCTCCTCCTCGGTGGACAACACCACCACCTCCAGATCCTCTGTCAAAGGCCTGTGGCAGAGGAAGTGAACAGGAACCCCTATAATCACACAATGTTCAGAATTTAGACAAACAATTCAGAAAACTCACAACAAATGCAAATTAAGTGTGGGATGAATCTAATATAATGATGGATGGGGCCTTTTACTGGAATACAGATTGATGATTATACACACACAAATATATATATATATATATATATATATATATATATATATTAGTAGAGAAGAAAAGCAACTGCAGCGCTCACCTGTATTCGTAATGGGAGGCATGGATTGAATCCCGGAATCGGCTTAACAATGTAAAAAAGAGGATGAAATCCAGCTTCCCATAAAAACTGTAACGGGGTGCCGAAGGCGAAGGCAAACTCGCTCTCCCATCAGTCGCAGACCTGCTGCTTAGCTTCGGGAGCGAGGATCTGTGTTTGACCTCGTTCCCAGGGCGGCTTTGCTAGCTGGGAGGCTCCCTGCTCCTAGGTCTGCCTTGAGCGCCGAGCTGGCCACGTCACATGACCCTCACTCCCCACTATAAATACAGGCAGCCTGCTGGCCACAGGTTGCCTGTTAATTTAGGTTCCTGGCATTTGTTGGATACCTGTATACTTACCTGATCCTGTTCCCTGACAATCCTTTGCCTGCTCCTCCTGTACTCTGCATCCCTCCTGGTATTTTGACCTAGGCTTCCACCTGACTATTCTTTGCGGACTCCTTTGGTACTTCTCGACTCTCCTGGTATTTATGACCCCGGCTTCTCCTGACCATTCTTTGCTTATCCCTTTGTACTGCGTTGTCCTCTTGGTTTTGACCCGGTCCGTTCACTTTCCGTTATTTGTCTTGTCTGTCCTTCTCGCACGTATCCTAAGTTAGGGACTGCTGTCCAGTTGTCCCCTGTCATCAGGACTCGTGAGGCAAGTAGGCAGGGCCAGGGGTGAGGGTGGAGCGCAGCAGTCACTATCCTCCCCCCTGTGTGTGTGTGTGTACGTGACCGTTACAGATTAACAGGCCCAATAACCACTGTATAATGAATCTTCTGGTGACCCTGACTGACCATGTCTCTAATCTGGTGCAGATGGTGCAGGAGCTAGGGGAAAAACTCTGTTCTTTTGAGTTAGGGCAAGGTTCTTCCACTCCTCAGGCCTCCAGTCTGCATTTTGAGCCCCAGATTAAGCTCCCAGAACCCTCTTCTGGAGACCGAAAGAAGTTTCTCTCTTTTAAGGAGAGTTGCAAACTTTACTTCCGTTTGCGCCCCGTGTCCTCTGGCCCCGAGAGTAATTGCGTGGGCATTATCATTTCCCGACTACAGGGTGATCCCCAGGACTGGGCGTTCTCTTTACCTGCTGGCGCCAGTTATTTAACTTCTGTGGAGGGGTTCTTTCAGGCCCTGGGCACGATGATGAACCAGACAGGGCTCTGGTAGCCGAGACGGCTCTAAAGGCACTGGTTCAGGGCAATCTACCTGCGGAGGATTATTGCACCCAATTCAGAAGGTGGTGTGTCCCCTCAGGTCTGTCTGATAATTTAAAGGATCTTCTGGTCAGTTATCAACTTCCAGAGACCTTGGAGGAGATGATGACCCTTGTTGTCCGACTTGACCGACGGGTTAGAGAGAGACGACAGGAACGACAGTTCTCTTCACAGATGGTGGTCCAGCCAGAGGCCTATCCCAGAGACAACGCTGAGGTCTCCACCGAGGAACCCATGCAGGTTGGCATGACCCGAGGGAATCTTCGCCGCAGACGTGGAGAATGCTTTTACTGTGGAGATCCTGACCATTGGATCAACCAGTGTCCTAATAAGGTCCTCTCTGTCAAGTCTCCTAAGGCATGGCAACCTAAAGACCAGGTACACCCTGATTTTTCTAAATGTAAGCTTTTGGTACCCATTACGATTTTTATGGGGGTAGAAAAAATGGCCGGGTAAGGCCTTTATTGATTCTATCTCAGTGGCCAGCTTTATTGACTCTGAGTACGCTGTAAGATTGGGTATTCCAATGTTTGCTTTACCAACTCCTATCCATGTCATGGCTATTGATGCTACTCCTCTTATTGGTGGTATGGTGAGCTCATGTACCTCAGAGATTTCTCTAACCATGGGTGTGTGCCACTCAGAGAGATGTACCCTTTTAGTCCTGGAGAAACTACCGGTTGAGGTGGTACTAGGGTTGCCTTGGCTCTAACTACATAACCCCACTATAGATTGGTCCAAGGGGAGTTGGTGAGATGGGGGCCTAAGTGTGACTCGTGCTTGTCCGTGGTACAGGCTGGGGTCTCAGTAAAGTCTGATACTTTACCCACTGTTGTTAGGGAATATTCTGATGTATTCTCATCACCAACCCTGGAGGTTCTACCCCCCCCCCCCCCAATAGAACTTATGATTGTACCATAGAGCTAGTAGAGGGTGCCAAGTTTCCTAAGGGGCAAATTTATAATCTTTCTAAACCCCAACGCAAGGCCATGGAAGATTATATTAAGGAGAGCCTTGGTAAAAGGCATATTAGACCTTCTGTCTCTCCTATGGGGGCGGGGGTTTTCTTCGTTAAGAAAAAAGATGGTGGTCTTAGGCCATGTATCAATTACCGGAGATTAAATAAAATTACTGTCCAGAATAGATACTCCCTCCCATTGATTCCGGATTTATTTAACCAGGTTCTGGGGGCAACCTGGTTTTCCAAGATTGACCTGAAAGGGGCATACAATCTAATCCGAATCAAGGAGGGAGACGAATGGAAGACTGCGTTCAATACTCCGGCAGGACACATTGAATATCATGTGATGCCTTTTGGACTCAGCAATGCCCCAGCTGTGTTCCAAAACTTTATGAATGACATTCTTAGGGAGTTCTTAGGTAAATTTGTTATTGTCTATCTTGATGACATTTTGATATTCTCTTCTGACTTCGAATCCCATGTGTCTCATGTTAAACAAGTATTAGAGGTGTTGAGGGAGAATCATCTATCCGATAAGCAAGAGAAATGTGTCTTTGGTGTACAGGAGATTCTGTTTCTAGGGAATGTTCTGACTCCTCACGCCTTCAAGATGGATCCTGGTAAGTTACTAGCAATTAAGGAATGGGTAAGACCTTCATCCTTAAAGGCCTTACAACAGTTCTTAGGTTTCGCCATTTACTATCGTAAATTTATTAGGAATTTTTCTGTAATTGCTAAACCGTTGACCGACCTTACCAAGAAAGGGGTGGATTTGGAGAATTGGTCTACTGAGGCCATTTCTTCATTTGAAAAATTAAAAAAGGCATTCAGTAGCACTCCCATTCTGATATAGCCTGATCAGGAGAGACCTTTTATTGTGGAGGTGGATGCGTCCGAGGACGGCGCAGGAGCAGTCCTTTCACAAGGTCCTGCTAGCCTCACTAACCTGAGACCGTGTGCCTTCTTCTCCAGGAAATTCTCTCCCACAGAGAGAAACTACAACATAGGGAATAGGGAGCTGCTGGCCATTAAATGGGCACTTGAGGAGTGGAGGCATTTTCTGGAGGGGGAAAGGCATTGTGTAACTGTTGTCACTGACCATAAAAACCTTATGTTTCTCGAGTCTGCTAAGAGGTTGAATCCCCGTCATGCCAGATGGGCTCAGTTTTTTACTCGTTTTGATTTTTCCATTACGTTCAGGCCGGGAAGTAAAAATGTGAAGGCGGACGCATTATCTCGGAGCTTCCATGCTTTTCAACCTACTGAGGTACCACCTGAATCCATCTTACCAGCAAAAATCTTCATAGCAGCTCTAACCCAGGATATCTCGGCTCGCATTAGGTCTGAACAACATCTGGCACCGGTATCCACCCCAACAGATAAGTTGTTTGTTCCCATACAATTTTGTCTCCAGCTGTTGGGTGAGTGTCACGATTCTGCCTTTTGTGGACATCTGGGTGTTGAGGGCACTAAGGATCTGGTTTCTAGATCTTATTGGTGGCCCACTCTAACTAGGGATGTCAAGTCCTACGTGTCAGCCTGTAAGGTTTGTGCCAGGTCCAAGACACCTAGGACTCGCCCTGCTGGTAACCTACGACCCCTACCCATTCCCAATAGACCCTGGTCCCATATCTCGATGAACTTTATAACTGACCTACCGCCGGCGGAGGGTAAGACTGTGGTTTGGGTAGTGGTCGATAGGTTTAGCAAGATGGTCCATTTCATTCCCCTGTCTAAACTCCCGAATGCCAAAACCCTGGAATCTATTTTTGTGAAAGAAATTGTTTGATTGCATGGTATCCCGGAAAATATTGTTTCTGACAGGGGTGTGCAGTTTGTGTCCAAATTCTGGAGGGCCTTCTGTCAAAAATGTAAAATTTCATTGTCTTTTTCCTCTGCCTACCACCCTGAGAGTAATGGGCAGACTGAACGCCTTAATCAGTCTGTGGAACAATTCTTGAGGTTGTATGTTGCTGATGACCAGCAATTATGGGTTAAATTTCTTCCATTGGCTGAATTTGCTTTGAATAACTGTGTCAATTCTTCTGCTGGGTTTTCACCTTTCTTTTGTAACCATGGTTTCCATCCCTGTTTTCATTTTGGGTCATCCGTCTCCTCCTCTAACCCTGAGGCGGATAGGCTCTCCTCTGAACTGTGCACAGTTTGGGCCCGGGTTCAATCGAACTTAGAAAAGGCTCAAAGTTCTCAGAAACTCAAGGCCGATAGGAGACGTTCAAGGGGGGTGAATTTTCAGGTTGGGGATAAGGTATGGTTGTCCTCCAAGAATCTCTCTCTTAAGGTAGATTCTAAAAAGTTTGCTCCTCGTTTTATTGGACCATGTAAGATGACGGAGGTGATTAACCCGGTATCATTTAGGATGGAGCTGCCCGAGTCATTCCACATTCATAATGTGTTCCATAAATCTCTACTTAAAAAATATTTTGAACCGGTAGTACCATTGAAAGCCTCGCCTCTGCCGGTTCTTGTTAATGATGCTGTCGAGTATCTGGTGTCTAAAATAGTGAATGTCAGAAAGGTGCGTAATTCCTTGCAGTACCTGATTCACTGGAAGAGATATGGACCTGAAGAGAGATCTTGGGTACCTGCCAGGGAGGCTCATGCTCCTAGACTTGTTCTAAAATTTCATTTAGAACACCCTGAAAGGCCATCGCCTGAAGTCTTGGGTCCGGTGGCCCCTCGTAAAAGGGAAGGGGGTACTGTAATGGGGTGCCGAAGGCACACTCAGTCTCCCATCAGCCGCAGACCTGCTGCTTAGCTTCGGGAGCGAGTATCTGTGTTTGACATCGTTCCCAGGGTGGCTTTGCTAGCTGGGAGGCTCCCTGCTCTTAGGTCTGCCTTGAGCGCCGAGCTGATCACTCGGTGCTCGACTGGTCGGTCTGTCGGTCATGTGACGCTGGCCACATCACATGACCCTCACTCCCCACTATAAATACAGGCAGCCTGCTGGCCACAGGTTGCCTGTTAATTTAGGTTCCTGGCATTTGTTGGATACCTGTATACTTACCTGATCCTGTTCCCTGACAATCCTTTGCCTGCTCCTCCTGTACTCTGCATCCCTCCTGGTATTTATGACCCTGGCTTCTCCTGACCATTCTTTGCTTATCCCTTTGTACTGTGTTGTCCTCTTGGTTTTGACCCGGTCCGTTCACTTTCCGTTATTTGTCTTGTCTGTCCTTCCCGCACGTATCCTAAGTTAGGGACTGCTGTCCAGTTGTCCCCTGTCATCAGGACTCGTGAGGCAAGTAGGCAGGGCCAGGGGTGAGGGTGGAGCGCAGCGGTCACTATCCTCCCCCCTGTGTGTGTGTGTACGTGACCATTACAAAAACAATGTCTTTATTCTTGTAGCGGTAAAAAACATACATGGACACCATAGTCTACGCGTTTCGGACAGTAATATCTTAGTCCTTATTCATGACACAGCAAAAGGTGAAATAAACCCACTTCCTTTTAAGACAAATACAACCCCCGTGCTGATTATCCATTCCCAACACATGATTGCGGAGGGAGAAGAAAAAAAAACAGCAAAGGAGGCACCCTCCCCATGTGGTAAAAAAATATACCAAGGGGTCAAATGATCAGGGCGAGACAAAATTGTTCAGATGATTCCGGATTCATGGAGGAGGAACAAAAAATTGATTTGAGATTACAAGCTAGACAGTACAACACTGAGGACATAAAGAAGGCAACCAGAAGAGCATTGTCTTTGGATAGACAGAACCTTGTATTTCCTTATAGCCAGCTTATAGGTAACATCAATAAGAGAAAAACTAAAAAAAGAAAAAACTAAAAATTCTCAGAAATGCCAGGAAAAAAAGATAAACCTACTACTTTTGTTACAAACTATAGCGAAGAATACATTGAAGTCTGTAAAATCATTGGAAGTTATTTTCCTGTACTGAATGGTGATCAGGGATGGGATGAAATAGTGTCCTCGGGAGTACAATGTGTGGCATGTAGAGCCCCCACAATGGGACAAAAAATCTGTCAGAGTTTGTTCTCTGATCATTCAAAACCTCAGCAGACCTTGCTATCTTACAACGGTAATTACAGATGTGGCAGCAATAGATGCCTTTGTTACAGATATATGGAGACCAGTAAAAGTGTTATATCAACAGCCAATGGTAAAGTACACAAAATAAAACAGCTTATAAACTGTAATACTGAATTTGTGGTTTATGTTATAACATGCAAAGAATGTCACCTACACTATGTAGGATGTACTACAAAACAGATCAAAGCAAGGATACATAAGTATATATCTGATATTCCCTATTTTAGGACACAAAATATATCTTCTGCTAGTTCACACTTTGCGATAGTTCACAAGGAGAGCACTGCGGCTTTTTCTGTCCAGGGAATTGAAAAAGTTTCACGCCCTATCAGGGGAGGTGATCACAAATCCAAGCTTTTGAGTAGAGAAGCATTTTGGATGTTTAGTTTGGGGAGCTGTGCACCTAATAATTTAAATAAAAAACATGATTTGGTTTTACAATATAAATAGAAATAATTTCTTGTTTTTTAAATGTGATTTAATTAATGTATGCCCTCATTGGATGTCTCCTTTGCTGTTTTTTTATCCTCCCTCCGCAATCATGTGTTGGGAATGGATAATCAGCACGGGGGTTGTATTTTTCGTAAAAGGAAGTGGGTTTCTTTCACCTTTTGCTCTGTCATGAATAAGGACTAAGATATTACTGTCCGAAACACGTAGACTATGGTGTCCATGTATGTTTTTCTACCGCTACAAGAATAAAGACATCGTTTTTATGGGAAGCTGGATTTCATCCTCTTTTTTTACATACATATATATATATATATAAATATACATATATTTATGTGTGTGTGTGAATTGCAAGAAATCAGCCGGTTACATCATATATCTGTACCTCGCTATGTGTATAAATATATATATCTACTCATGGCGAGGTAGAGATGTATGATGTAACCTGCAGATTTGATACGTGTCACACCAGGTACTAAGTAATCATTTGTAAAGGGATGAAATACTTATTTGCATAACTGTATATATACATTACAGAGTGTTGGCGGGAGATACAAAAGTAATGCAAGCATTGTACCTAGGAATATTCTGTCAAGGATCTCTCTGATCCGGTCCGAGTTCCTCCTCTTCAAATCAAACCATTTCTTGAGTATGGACATCTTCGTGTGCCTGCCATTAAACTTCCGCCATAATTAAAAACTGATCCCCCTCATGATCCTCTGCTTGTCAGACTGGACCCGGGTCCTGTCATAGCCCCACTGCAACATGCGCTGCAGGATAAAGATGCAAGCAAACAATCCAATTTTTAAAAAATACAAGTATTGAAAATAATGTCCTCAACAAAACTGCAAAACGTATTTAAGTATTAGATTTAATGTTACTGTTATAAGATCGGATTTTATTGCCATTGTATGTGTGTGGGGTCTGAGTAATCGGATATTGGACAGATGAGAAGAGATGTACCTGTCTAGTGAAGTGACGGTACTGTATGGGGTGTAAAGCTGGTTCGCCTTCCCATGGTGGACCCTGGGTAAATCGAAATGAACCAGCAAATACTGGCGGTCAGACAGAAAAAGCTTCCTCTGAGTCCTGACCAACAGGACACAAACTCTAATCTATATACTGTGTGTGTGTGTGTGTGTGTGGTATATAGTGTGTGGCAGGAAAATGGATGTGCAATGTGCATGTAAGAGATATGTCTCTGCTGTCCATACATACATGCTACAGACATAGTGCTGTGATGTCACAACAATTCTTAGTGCACCAATCAGTAATATCTATTAAGACCTGAAAAAATGCGAAGTTCTATGTATTGCGAAAAAACATTTGCATCATTAACAACGATTTTAATATTTAAAAACATTTTATCTGCATATAAAGTGATTATTCTGACATGCATGTGAAATGTAATCAAATACACTGCTATAATGTCAAATTACTTAGAGTGATCAGGAGTTCTTCCTAATCTCATCAAACTTCGGGTAGTTTTAAAACAGTTTCTAAACTAGACCACGCCCGTTTTGCATATGCGCAGTACGCGAATATTACATTGCTGATTTTCGCAATGAAGAAAATAATTAATGGAGATTGCGAATTTGAGAATTTGCGAATATTCGCCCAAATATTCGCAAAATATCACAAATTCAAATATAGCCCCTGCCGCTTATCACTAATTGTTAGTGGGAGATAGTCAGTGTAGGTTAGATTGTGATAGAGTGTAGCTGATAGGTTCAAGTGCAGGGTGTTAGGTAGTGTGATAGGTTCTGCTGTTCATACATAGATGCTACAGACATAGTGCTGTGATGTCACAAGTTCACAACAATACTTAGTGCACCAATCAGTAATATGTAGTCAGACCTACTCAAATGTGAAGTTGCACGTATTGCGCAAAAATATATGCATCATTAATTGCCGATTTGCACAATCGCAAATATACTAGATCACTCTATCTGCATATAAATCTTTTGTAATGTTCTGCCCTGCCAACCATTTTCTCCAGTCTCAGGAAACTTCTAGCAGCTTGAAAAGTGTAGCAACAGTGACCCACACCTGTATTGCGAGCGCAATATGTGCATATTAAATTGCCGATTTTCACAATCAGGAAAATAATATATGATGAATATTCGCCCAAATATTCATGAAATATCGCAAATTTGAATATTGCCCCTGCCACTCATCACTATTCCTAAACAGACACTGGGCTAGCCTCCTCATGGACCCTGATATTAGGGATGTAATCCATGAATATCCACAGGTTACATTTTGAAAAGGCAGTAGTCTTTGGGATCTCCTTGTCCACAGCCACTACACCCCTGCTCCCCGTAGGGGTACGAGGTAAGATCGCAAACCAAAAGGTTATTTCAGGTGTAGTGGCTGTGTGGCCTGTAATATTATTCAGAGTGGTAAATCCTTCTACAGTACCAACCTGCAACTGACTTTTCCCATTAAGAACTTTATTAACTGCCACATTTGGTGGTTATCTATAAAATCACATTTGAATTCAAAAAGAGTACATAGGAAAGACCAGACGGGAACTACGTTGACGCATAGGGAAACACTTGGGGGAAATTGAAAATATGCGGGACACCGCTTTGTCCAGACATGTTCATGATTGTCATCAGGGTATCCCCAAGTGTATCAAGGCCATAGAAATAGAGGTGGTCCAACCCCCGATTCGAGGTAGTGATTTGGACCGCACTCTATTACAGCATGAGGCCCGGTGGACCTTTCTTCTATGAAGAATTTCCACCCTTGGTCTCAATGAACAGCTAAATTTTAGCTGTTTTATATAAACTTACAGGCTCTACCCTTGACATTCCGCTAGTTGTTTCCTCCCCTCCTCCCGATTCAGTTAATTATTTTTTTTTTTGTTTATGTTTGGCTTTGTCCACCTCAACCTGTTGTCGGCCTTTCTCTCCTCCCCATTTATATATACTATACAGTATATGAATTGTCTATATATAAAAAAAAATCTTCCTCTCCCCCATCCAATGATGTATCACTTCCCTTGTCTATCTATATACAGAGGAGTGTTTAACCCTGTTTTCCTCTATGGCCATATTATGTGTGTTATCTGTATGCCATCTCCGTTTTAGCGCCGTGATGCCCTGTTGCCACTACAATTGTTGTGCTTTGAATACCACTTTGAAATCGTTGTGGCCCTCCATGCTGGGCCGTGCTCCTGACAGATGCCGGGAACGGGTCCCAGTTGCCAGGCAACAGTGTCAGTCTTCACCGCGCATGTCTCTGCGCGGCCTGACGTGGTGAAGTCAGCGTTGCGTCATCTACATCATTACACTGGGAGCCAGGCCTCGTTTTTGAGGCCGCTCCACGCTTAAATACCGGCGGGCTGAGCAGCCTATCCCGGCAACAAACTTCCCGTGGGAGACATTAGGTCCCTGTAAATGGAGGAGTGGGGCTTCCATATGCTGCCAGCCCCCTTCCCTCTACTTTTTAGAACTTGTGCCATATCTGGGGTTTAGTTCTATATTACTACATGAGCAGACAGTTGGTAGTTAACCCTGCTCAACAGCACATATCTGTGTATTGACTAGTTTATGCCTGCTCCCCTGCGTTTATCCTGATGAGTTTTTCTCAATGGAAAGTGAAAGAAAGAGAGTAAGCAGGCACACTCTGATTCGGGTCAATAAATTAATTTGTTTGTATATAAAATAGCTGTAACGTATATTATAAAGTATTCAATAAAATATCGTGTAGAGATGGGTGGATTTATCATTCAATGATTGCCAGCTGGTGTTTAAGAAGTATGGGAATAAAATATATATGTAAATATATAGATATGGATGTAAAATGTGCGCTGTAAGGATGATGCGCTGGGAAATATAAAGATATGGATAAAAATTTGCGCTAGAAAAATGATGCGCTAGAAAAACAAAAAAGGGTAAAAATAATAATAATAATAATAATAATAGTAGTATCGATGTCCTTATGGGTAGAAAGGTCTATCCATGAAAAATAGTCTTAGAATAATCTGTATTGCTCCTTAATCTAAGGTAGTCTTATTATTTTATAATATTATTCTCTGGATATGAATAGAAGAATGGATGTTGCGCCTTGAGACTCCTTTATGATCCGTAATATTCCATAGAGGGTAGGTGATGTGACTCAATATTGTAAGTCAATTATGTTTCATACAGCCGCAGACATGTGCATTAGTACATTGTATCATAGGATGCTATAGTAGTTATCATGCGGGTACTGTGGGATTAAGGGGTGCTCTGAGCCTGGGTGCGGCGTCCCGCACTAAGTCTGGCTGCAGATGTCACTTACCCTTCACCCAGCGTGGTATTCGGTCCTCAAGCGGTGATTTGTTCTCCCTCGGCGGCTGTCCTGGATCCTGGAGTCGGCGGTGTAGCTCGTGTTGCTAGGGACGCCGGGAGGCGTGGTTCGCGCGTCTGTGAGGTGACGTAGGTTGTCACGTGGTCGCGGCTTTGTGTTGAATAGTCCCGGCTTGTTCTGGGTAATCCTCCAGCCCTGTTACGAGTGATAGGAATTCCAACAATCCTCTGCTCCTTAAACGCGTTTCGGGAGACTCTCCCTTCATCAGTAAGTGACATGCGTATAGGAAATAGATAGGATAGTGCTAACTAGGGCCATTTTATTTAGGGAAAGGTGCCAGATGGGGTCACTCTTTTCAGGGCGGGTGTTCTGTGGCTAGGCTATCAGGGCCAGTATAGCACCCCCTTGTAGGGCAATACCAGGGATAGTTTATCCCAACCTTGTCTTGTACAAATAATCTTCATCTAGCCCAGGGACAGTCTCTTTTTCCTTGACCATCAATGCATGCTGGAATCTACCGACAGAGTGGTAGGACAAACAGTTTTCATTTATGTGTGCCGCTGTGCACCATTTTTCCTACTACGATTTTAGGTTCATGTTTAATTATTCATATTATTTTGATTTATCTTAAGGGCTATCTTTTTTAGTAGAAAAAGTATTAAACGTTACTCTTTATTTACATCTAATTAAGACTGGATTACCTCCCTATCTGTGTATTTAAAAACATTTTAAAATAGGAACCCAAAGTGGGTACCAAAGGTTCCCATTTTAAAGTGTTTTTAAATATGTAGATAGTAATACCATACTCATTCACCAAAGTCTTGCGCAACTTTGGCCAAGATGAAGTTTGGCTGCACAGAGCTCATACTTTTGAATGCTGTACAGAAACAGCATTAACAACAAAGTTTCTTTAACAAATCGACTTTGGATCTATGATCCAAAGCTCCAATCACTCAAGCCTAGTGCCTATACATCTTCAATAGCAGTCAGTCAAATGTTTGGCCAAGCACGTATGCATGAGTAGAGAGTAAAAAGCTGCTGCCAAACACATCTGTTGGCAGCTTATCTTCTTGGATAAGAAAAGTCATCAGACATTAAAATTCAAAGCGTCCAATCCTTTTTTTCATCTGTCCAGAATTAAGTCAGGAGCTCCTCATACACTTTATAGTAATGTCTGGTCCACGCTCTCACCTCCCCAAAACTAAAAAAAAATAGCAGGTTTGGCCTACATAATGAACTGAGTTTGTTAATTTTACTATATATTCATTATAGTATGTTTCTATGCTGTGACATCAATGTGTGTCGTATCTCTATACTTTAATATCACTTGTGCATTTGGGAAAGACACCTGGCATATAGTGCAGTTAAATGTAACTAATGTAATCATATAGTTTTCATGTTCTGTGCTTGCTGCTAAAGATAGTCCTGTTGGAGTGAGGCACAATTTCAAGTATTTAGTGAGACCTTATGATTACTTATCATTAAAGACAAGCAAAGTTATGAAAATATATTTTGGCTGCCTCTCAAAATTTTACAAATAAGAACATTCCATCATTGAACCCCTCAGATGCCACGTATATTGCTGATCGTGACTTCTGAGGCTGCAATTTAGGCCTTCCATGGGTTAATCAGTCTAAAAAATAAATAATGATAACCTTATCCATTTGCTTGCATAGAGGCCATTGCAGCCATCTTGATTGAAGACACCATGCAAAACCTCATGCGGTGCTGTGATGATGTCATCACGTCACCGTACAAGATTTTACATGATTTCTACAATCAAGATGGTCGTGGAAGCCTTTTTGTGTGCAAATGGATGAGGTGAGTATGTTTTTTTTAGGAAAAATAGATTTGTTACCACAAAACGCATAGAAATTAGTTTTCACTGTGAATCATATTTTTCCTGAAATTCAGATAAAAGTAAACTCATTTGGTTTTAATTCGCTCAACACTACTTACCATATACTTGACTACACAAATATCCACATAATGAGGTGTATTCCTAGCCATAGGATGTTTGCCAATAAAGTTTGCCCATAAAAAAGCAGAGTCAAAAATATCAAAAAGCCAACACTGAAGAATATAAACAGAAGGTAGTTTTATTTCCTTCCTGTTCCATGTAAAACCATACCTAAAATGATGATTTCATAATAGATTGTATCATTGCCATTCATCTTAGAAACCTTTATAAAGTGCTTGTAGAATTCAAAATGCTAATATAATCTGAAAACAGTTGTAACAGATTATTTGATGAGTGATTGATTTAGCAATTTGAGGGTTATGATAAAATGTAAAGAACAGAGAAACCAATAAATCTTCAAAATACTGGCATCAAAGAGAAGCTTTGACATATAGTGTACATGCACATTTTGTATTGGTAAGAATTAATTTGTAAGAACTGTAAACAAATAGACAATTTCCAATGTGTACTTAGAATTTAGAACTTAATTTCAGCAATTTATTATAAAGCTTAGTAATTCTAATTAATTTTTAACAAGATAATATATTCTCTAAATTAATTATATTGTTAATACCTAATGATAAACACTGTGTATTTATTTGCTTAACATTACATTAATGTGGCATGCAGTCTTGTTGTAGTTTACTTATTGTTCAGAGAAGAAAAGAAAAGTATGTAAACTTTACTTTCAAAAATTCTTCCATTACCTTCTTAAGACATTATGGGGGTCATTTACTATCAGAAATATGCCTATATTAGTTTATCTGTGACACAATCTGCAACTTTTCTTCACTCTGGTCTAAAAAAAATAGGCATGGCCTGGGCAGGGAAGGACGCTGGCTTACAATTAGACCAGCGGTGGATACGCAAAAGTTATGTAGAGGCCGGTACCTCTGAATAACTTTGGTTGATTCACTGCTAGCTAAAGGGCTTATTAAGACCGGCGTCTAAAACACCCATCTTAGTAAATGAACCCCTATATTTATTTTGTTAAGTGTTCATATTTATTTTAAAATGTAGTATATAATGTTGCAATAATGAGGAGCTAGATCGAGGGAGAAAAGGAGTCTGTGGATGTTCTTCTGTATCCTCAACACTCTTACTTTCAAGTTCCCTTCATATGGGACTATAAATAGGCAGATTATCGGGAACAAACATTCATATGAATGCTTGCTCCTGATAGTCAGCCCTTTTAAAGATGCTGATCATCCAGTGAACAAGAGGAAATATAATTTTACTGAAAGAGTGGTTGAAGGAATTATAATTTTACTGAAAGAGTGGTTGAACAGACTTCCAGCAAATATGCTTGGGAAATCTTCAGTAAGTGAATTTAAACACATGTCTATCCTAAGATTAAAAATCTAAAATATATAAATCTAAAATATATTAAAAAAATAAAATTAAAAATAAATTAAAATAAATAATATAAGGAGAAACTAGATGGACCAGGTAATCTTTTTCTGCTGGCAATGGTCTATGTTTCTATATATTATTTTGATTATTCTGCAGTGTCATAATACTCTATAGACAATGTATTGTATGTATGGTGGGTATCTTCCTCCTATATGGTCACTTTTTAGGGATATTATTGGTTTAATTGGTGCTAGTATAGTGTTAGCACATACTTTTTCCTGACTGAAAAAGAGATGTCATTCCCTGACCATTGCATAAGATTTTTCTGTGCCCCACTTTTATTTTCCTTATTGTTTTGATTGTGTAGTTTACATGTTAATAGAGTTGAGCGGACACCTGGATGTCCGGGTTCGGCACGTTCGGCGGAACTTGAAAAAAAAGTTCGGGTTCGTGACCCGAACTTGACCCGAACTTGACCCGAACTTGACCCGAACTTGACCCCGAACCCGAAACCCATTGAAGTCAATAGGGACCCAAACTTTTAGCCACTAAAATGGCTCTAATATAGTCCTGGAAAGAGCTAGAGGGCTGCAAAAGGCAGCAAAATGTGCTTAACCACCTCAGCCCCCATAGCTTAAACACCCTTAATGACCAGGCCACTTTTTACACTTCTGACCTACACTACTTTCACCGTTTATTGCTCGGTCATGCAACTTACCACCCAAATGAATTGTACCTCCTTTTCTTCTCACTAATAGAGCTTTCATTTGGTGGTATTTCATTGCTGCTGACATTTTTACTTTTTTTGTTATTAATCGAAATTTCAGTTGTAAAATTTTGCAAAAAAAACGACATCCATATATAAATTTTTCTCAAAATTTATTGTTCTACATGCCTTTGATAAAAAAAAAATGTTTGGGTAAAAAAAAAAATTTTTTGGGTAAAAGTTATAGCGTTTACAAACTATGGTACAAAAATGTGAATTTCCGCTTTTTGAAGCAGCTCTGACTTTCTGAGCACCTGTCATGTTTCCTGAGGTTCTACAATGGCCAGACAGTACAAACACCCCACAAATGACCACATTTTGGAAAGTAGACACCCTAAGGCAGGCATCCTCAAACTGCGGCCCTCCAGCTGTTGTAAAACTACAACTCCCACAATGCCCTGCTGTACGCTGATACCTGTAGGCTGCTCGGGCATAACAGTTGGAGGGCCACAGTTTGAGGATGCCTGCCCTAAGTTATTCGCTGATGGGCATAGTGAGTTCATAGAACTTTTTATTTTTTGTCACAAGTTAGCCGAAAATGATGTTTTTTTTTTCTTTTGCTTTTTTTCTTACAAAGTCTCATATTCCACTAACTTGTGACAAAAAATAAAAACTTCCATGAACTCACTATGCCGATCACGAAATACCTTGGGGTGTCTTCTTTCCAGTGTAGTTATACTGCCCTGGCATTCTAGGGGCCCTAATGTGTGGTAAGTAGTTTGAAATCAAAATCTGTAAAAAATGGCCAGTGAAATCCTAAAGGTGCTCTTTGGAATGTGGGCCCTTTGCCCACCTAGGCTGCAAAAAAGTGTCACACATGTGGTATTGCCGTACTCAGGAGAAGTTGGGCAATGTGTTTTGGGGTGTCATTTTACATATACCCATGCTGGGTGAGAGAAATATCTCGGCAAAAGACAACTTTTCCCATTTTTTTATACAAAGTTGGCATTTGACCAAGATATTTCTCTGACCCAGCATGGGTATATGTAAAATGACACCCCAAAACACATTCCCCAACTTCTCCTGAGTACGGCGATACCACATGTTTGCCTAGATGCGCAAAGGTGCCCAAATTCCTTTTAGGAGGGCATTTTTAGACATTTGGATCCCAGACTTCTTCTCACGCTTTAGGGCCCCTAAAAAGCCAGGGCAGTATAAATACCCCACATGTGACCCCATTTTGGAAAGAAGACACCCCAAGGTATTCAATGAGGGGCATGGCGAGTTCATCGAAAAATAATAATTTTGGCACAAGTTAGCGGAAATTGATTTTTTTTTAGTTTTTTTCTCACAAAGTCTCCCTAACTTCCGCTAACTTGAGACAAAAATTTCAATCTTTCATGGACTCAATATGCCCCTCAGCGAATACCTTGGGGTGTCTTCTTTCCAAAATGGTGTTATTTGTGGGGTGTTTGTACTGCCCTGGCATTTGAGGGTCTCCGCAATCATTAAATGTATGGCCAGCATTAGGAGTTTCTCCTTATATTGAGCATACGGGTAATGAGTTATTTTTTTTTCCGTTCAGCCTCTGGGCTGAAAGAAAAAATGAACGGCACAGATTTCTTCATTCGCATCTATCAATGTGGATGAAAAAATCTCTGCCAAAAAAAAAAAGGAGGGGAAAGGCGTCTGCCAGGACATAGGAGCTCCGCCCAACATCCATACCCACTTAGCCCGTATGCCCTGGCAAACCAGATTTCTCCATTCACATCAATCGATGTGGATGAATAAATCATTGCCGGGATTTTTTATTTTTTTTTATATATACAAAGTGTTTGCCAAAGCATATGAACACCGCCGCCTCCTCAGCTCATATGCCTCGGCAAACGTATCTTTTACTGCAGAGGAGAAATCTCGTCTTGCAGCGCCGCATACACTGACTTGTGTGTAATCTGACAGCAGCGCAATGCTTCTGTCAGAATGCACATCAGTGCTGCAGCTAGTCGATCGGTTGGTCCACCTGGAAGGTAAAAAAAACAAAAAAAAAAAACAGGCCGCAACGCAATAAATTTTATTAACTTTATAATAACTTTTGAACAGAACATATAAACTTTTTTTTTACTTTTTGAACTGAAAGTTAACTTTTTTGCCTACTGGTGTTTTTTTTTTTTTTTTTTTTTACCTTTTATAGGACAAACCTCTCCTTCCCCATGGGACAATGTGCAAAGCGCAAATCGCCCAAAGATGTGGCGAAGTACATTATGCACTTTATCCCAGGTGAAAGGAGAGGTTTGCAGCAGCTGTGAGAGAAAGGGCCCTAATAGCCCTGTGTGCCTGTCCTGTGAGATGCAATCCCTATGCTAAGTGTACCTGTGTGTGGTACTTCCGGAAACACTCTCCAAAGCATAGGGCAGGGTGGTCAGGGCAGTCAGGACAGAAATAGCGTGTGTCACGCCTTATTCCACTCCTGCTACAGACACGACATCTTTTTCGGGGTGACGGTTGGGTTGAGGTACCGGCAACGACACTGGGGAAATGTCGCTCGTGTAGACGGCTAACTACACTGGTGGATGGGGCCACGGAACCTTCTGGATACAGGAGGTTCTCGATGATCTCTTCCTGAAATTTGAGGAAGGATCGTGTTCTCCCAGCCTTACTGTAGAGAGCAAAACTATTATATGCAGCCAATTGAATTAAATATACAGATACCTTCTTATACCAGCGTCTGGTGCGTCGGGAAACTAAATACGGAGACAACATCTGGTCATTGAAGTCCACCCCTCCCATGAGCAAATTATAGTCGTGGACACCGAGGGGCTTTTCAATGACACGGGTTGCTCGCTCAATTTGTATTGTCTTGTCTGCGTGAATGGAGGAGAGCATGTAAATGTCACGCTTGTCTCTCCATTTTACCGCGAGCAGTTCTTCGTTACACAAGGCAGCCCTCTCCCCCTTGCAAGACTGGTGATATCGAGCCGTTGGGGGAAGCCCACTAGTTCGCGCGGTGCCACAGCAGCCAATCTGTTCTAGGAACAAATGCCTGAAGAGGGGCACACTTGTGTAGAAATTGTCCACATAAAGATGGTACCCCTTGTCAAATAAGGGTGACACCAAGTCCCAGACTGTCTTCCCACTGCTCCCCAGGTAGTCAGGGCAACCGACCGGCTCCAGGGTCTGATCTTTTCCCTCATAGATCCGAAATTTGTGGGTATAGCCTGTGACCCTTTCACAGAGCTTATACAATTTGACCCCATACCGGGCGCGCTTGCTTGGGATGTATTGTTTGAAGCCAAGGCGCCCGGTAAAATGTATTAGGGACTCGTCTACGCAGATGTTTTGCTCTGGGGTATACAAATCTGCAAATTTCTGGTTGAAGTGGTCTATGAGGGGCCAAATTTTGTGGAGCCGGTCAAAAGCTGGGTGGCCTCTGGGACGGGAGGTGGTGTTGTCGCTAAAGTGCAGGAAACGCAGGATGGCCTCAAATCGTGCACTGGACATAGCAGCAGAGAACATGAGCATGTGATGAATCGGGTTCGTGGACCAATATGACCGCAATTCATGCTTTTTGGTTAGACCCATGTTCAGGAGAAGGCCCAGAAAAATTTTAATTTCGGAAACTTGGACTGGTTTCCACCGGAAAGGCTGGGCATAAAAGCTTCCCGGGTTGGCGGATATAAATTGAGTGGCATACCGATATGTTTCTGCCACGACTAAGTCCAAGAGCTCCGCAGTCAAGAACAGCTCAAAAAATCCCAGGGCCGAACCGATCTGAGCTGTCTCAACCCGAACTCCAGACTGGGCGGTGAAAGGGGGAACTAATGGTGCGGCTGAAGTTGGGGACTGCCAATCAGGATTTGCCAGCACCTCAGGGACTCTAGGGGGTCTACGGGCCTGTCTGTGTGGTGGCTGCGACGGGGTAACTACTGCACGTGCCACCGTACCAGCTTCAACTGCCCTTCTGGTGCTCGCCACTTCACCATGTTGTACGGCAGTGCTGGTACTAGGTCCAGGGAGGGCTGCGCTGCTGGTGTATGCCTCACCACGTGATCCGACAGCGCCAGCCCCACTCTGCTGCTCTTAAAGGGGATCCTGCGCAATCTGTGGTCTAGCGACACGGGGCCGGGTACACCTGGTGCTATCAGGGACCTCAACCTCCTCGTCCGAACTTTGGGTCAGACTGCCACTGCTTTCTACAGGTTCATATTCTGACCCGCTAGATTCGTCAGATGAGGGTTCCCATTCCTCATCCGAATGGGTCAGAATCCTGTAGGCCTCTTCAGAAGAATACCCCCTGTTTGACATTTGGACTACTAAATTTAGGGGTATTCCCTGAGACTACCCAAGAAAAAAAGCAAGCCTGTCTTACAAAGGGGAGGCTAGCGAAGTACCGGAGGCCGCTGCGATTGATAAAAAATATCAAAACTGATTTTTGTAGGTGATTGACAGGGGCGATCAAGGGGTGATCAAGGGGTTAATTGGGGTGATGGGGGGTGATCTGGGGCTAAGTGTAGTGTTTGGTGGCTACTCACTGTGATGTCTGCTCCTCTGCTGGAACCAACCGACGAAAAGGACCAGCAGAGGAGCAGACAAGCCATTTAACACATCATATTTACAAATATAATGTGTTAGATGGCTTGTGATTTGATTTTTTGAAAATCGCCAGCCTGCCAGCAACGATCATTGGCTGGCAGGGTGGTGACGAAATACTTCTTTAACTTTTGCCGGCCCGCGATGCGCATGCGCGGGCCGGTTTGAGCGAAATCTCGCGTCTCACGAGATGACGCATATATGCGTGACTGTGCGCAGGGCTGCCGCCTCCGGAACGTGATCCTGCGTTAGGCGGTCCGGAGGCGGTTAAGAGCATGGCAAATGCTCTGCAAACAAATGTGGATAGGGAAATGAATTTAAAAAACATAAAAGACCTTAAAAAAATAAAAATTAGGAATGATGTAGGAGGAAGAGGTTGAGGAGGCGGTGAATGTGTGGATGTGGCCGTGTAGGCTCACGTGGCGGTCTAGGTGGAAGCGGCGGCGAAGGAGGAATAGGTAGCCAACACAGATGTGTGTTATTTTGCATTTTTACATAGGGGTATCCCCCCAAATATTGGGGCATATAAAAAATAAATAAAAAAAGAATAAGTGCACTTGAGTACAAGGATGGATGGTTGAGGCTGTTAGAACTGTCTATTCTGCACAAGGTACAGACAAGTCTTGTGGGATCCAGGCCTGGTTCATTTTAATGAATGTGAGCTTGTCCACGTTGACTGTGGACAGGCGGCTGCATCTTTCTGTAATGACGCCTCCTGCCATGCTAAATACACGTTCAGAGAGTACACTGGCTGCAGGGCAGGCCAGCACCTCAAAGGCATACAGGGCAAGCTCTGGCCATGTGGACAATTTGGAGACCCAGAAGTTGAATGGGGCAGAACCATCAGTCAGTACGTGTAGGCGTGTGCACAGGTACTGTTCCACCATGTTGTTCAAATGCTGCCTCCTGCTAACACGCTCCATATCAGCAGTTGGGGCCGGTTGTTGCGACGAGGTGACAAAGCTTTTCCACATGTCGGCCATGCTAACCCTGCCTTCTGAGGTGCTGGCGCTGACGCAGCTGCGTTGGCGACCTCTTCCCCCTCCCCTGCCTTTGCCTTGTGTTTCCACTTATCCCCCGGCGTCAGTCGGGAATACTCTCAGGAGCACGTCTACCAGCGCTCCAGTGAAGGAATTAAGGACGGCACATTGTCTTTGTAACGGGGATCCAGCAGGGTGGCCACCCAGTAGTCAGCACACGTTAAAATAAGGGCAACTCTGCTGTCGTTGCACAGGCACAGCAGCATGTAGTCACTCATGTGTGCCAGGCTGCCCAGAGGTAAGGACAAGCTGTCCTCTGTGGGAGGCGTATGGTCTGCGTCCTCCGTATCCCCCCAGCCACGCACCAATGATGGGCCCGAGCTGTGTTGGGTGCCACCCCGCTGTGAACATGCTTCATCCCCATCCTCCTCCTCCTCATCCTCCTCGTCCTCCAGTAGTGGGCCCTGGCCAAATTTGTACCTGGCCTCTGCTGTTGCAAAAAACCTCCCTCTGAGCCACTTCTAAAAGACTGGCCTGAAAGTGTTAGAGATGACTCCTCTTCCAACTCCTCATCCTGGGCCACATCCTCTTCCATCATCGCCCTAAGTGTTTTCTCAAGGAGACATAGAAGTGGTATTGTAATGCTGATAACGGCGTCATCGCCACTGGCCATGTTGGTGGAGTAGTCGAAACAGCACAACAGGGCACACAGGTCTCGCATGGAGGCCCAGTTATTAGTGGTAAAGTGGTGCTGTTACGCAGTGCGACTCACCCGTGCATGCTGCAGCTGAAACTCCACTATGGCCTGCTGCTGCTCGCACAGTCTCTCCAGCATGTGCAAGGTGGAGTTCCACCTGGTGGGCACGTCGCATATGAGGCGGTGAGCGGGAAGGCCGAAGTTACGCTGTAGAGCAGACAGCCGAGCGGCGGCAGGATGAGAACGCCGGAAGCGCGCACAGACGGCCCGCGCTTTATGCAGCAGCTCTGACATGTCGGGGTAGTTGTAAATGAATTTCTGCACCACCAAATTCAGCACATGTGCCAGGCAAGGGATGTGTGTCAGACCAGCTAGTCCCAGAGCTGCAACGAGATTTCGCCCATTATCGCACACCACCACGCCGGGCTTGAGACTCACTGGCAGCAACCACTCATCGGTCTGTTGTTCTATACCCCGCCACAACTCCTGCGCCTGCTGACGTTTACCCCTGGCTGTGCTAAAGTTGGTGGTGAAGGTCTGGCGCTGACCGGATGAGGAGGTGGTAGAAGAGGAGGCAAATAATGATACCCTGCGATCCTTGGTGGTGGAAGGACGTGTGCCAAACAGCTCTCCACCTGGGGCCCAGCCGCCACTACATTTACCCAGTGTGCAGTTTGGGAGATATAGCGTCCCTGGCCGTGCTTACTGGTCCACGTATCTGTGGTTAGGTGGACCTTGCCACAGATGGCGTTGCGCAGTACACACTTGATTTTATACGATACTTGGTTGTGCAGGGAGGGCATGGCTCTCCTGGAGAAGTAGTGGAGGCTGGGAACGACGTACTATGGGACATCAAGCGACATGAGCTGTTTGAAGCTGTCCGTCTCCACCAGCTTGAATGACAACATTTCAAAGGCCAGCAGTTTAGAAATACTGGCATTCAGGGCCAGGGATCGAGGGTGACTAGGTGGGAATTTACCCTTTCTCTCAAAGGTTTGTGAGATGGAGAGCTGAACGCTTCCGTGTGACATGGTGGAGATGCTTGGTGACAGAGGTGGTGTTGTTGGTGGCACATCCTCTGTTTGCTGGGCGCAGGTGCCAACGTTCCTCCAGAAGCGGAGGAAGAGGCCGAGGCAGCAGCAGAAGAGGGAGCAGGAGGGGCCTGAGCCCTTTCTTGGTTTTGAAGGTGCTTACTCCACTGCAGCCGTGTCTCACATGTAGATGCCTGGTCATGCAGGTTGTGCTAAGGTTCAGAACGTTAATGCCTCGCTTCAGGCTCTGATGGCACAGCGTGCAAACTACTCGGGTCTTGTCGTCAGCACATTGTGTGAAGAAGTGCCATGCCAGGGAACTCCTTGAAGCTGCCTTTGGTGTGCTCGGTCCCTGGTGACGGTGGCCAGTAGCAGGCAAACTGTTTTGGCGATGGCTGCTCTGCTTTTGCACCCTGCTCCCTCTTTTGCTATGCTATTGGCTCAGTCTCACCACTGCCTCTTCCTCCGAACTCTGAAAGTCAGTGACAAAGAAAGAGAAAAGAAGCTCAAGGTACCAAAAAGAATAAAATAGATAAGTAATTGGTAAAGAAATGTTTTATTTAAATTGTATCAAAACATGATTAAAAACACATACAGGTGATGCCATGAACAGGGTAGTGGGAGCAGGGAAAGGAGAAAACAGGCGCCACCCTGGATGAACACACAGGTCACAAAGTACATAGTACAGAAATGGTAAGGTCATGGAAAAATACTAGGTACAATGACCAGCCCATGGGCCAAATATAACAAAAAATTGTAAGATAATATAAGGTAAGGAAAGGTCGATGAGAGAACCAACCACGGCTATAGTACATAGTATGCTGACCAAAGAAGTGATAAAAATATATGTATAAGACCAGCAAAGGAATAAAAGAGCCAGGTGAGAAATCTCAACGTCGGCAGCACAGAGCCGTGGGAGGAAGACTGTGACCTAAAGCTTACCTAAAGTGAACCTTGTGTGGACAGACAATCCAGGATGGCGCCTGTTTTCTCCTTTCCCTGCTCCCACTACCCTGTTCATGGCATCACCTGTATGTGTTTTTAATCATGTTTTGATACAATTTAAATAAAACATTTCTTTACCAATTACTTATCTATTTTATTCTTTTTGGTACCTTGAGCTTCTTTTCTCTTTCTTTGTCATTAAACTCGGAGCTTGCACAGAGTTATCTCTTTACGGGTGCCCCACTACATTTACATTGGACAGGCACTGTCCCCCATTCGTTTTTGGGACACCCGGGGTCTTTTCTTTTCTTTTTCTGACTAACTCTGAAAGTCAGTGGCACGACCTTCATTCCATGTGGGGTCTAGGACCTCATCGTCCCCTGCATCGTCTTCCACCCAGTCTTCCTCCCTGGCCTCCTTTTCGGTCTGCACACTGCAGAAAGACGCAGCAGTTGGCACCTGTGTTTCGTCAGCATCAGAGACGTGCTGAGGTGGTATTCCCATGTCCTCATCAGGAAACATAAGTGGTTGTGCGTCAGTGCATTCTATGTTTTCCACCCCTGGGGAAGGGTTAGGTGGATGCCCTTGGGAAACCCTGCCAGCAGAGTCTCCAAACAGCATAAGAGACTGCTGCATGACTTGAGGCTCAGACAGGTTCCCTGATATGCACAGGGGTGATGTGACAGACTGATGGGCATGGGTTTCAGGCGCCACCTGTGCGCTTTCTGCAGAAGACTGGGTAGGAGATAATGTGAACCTGCTGGATCCACTGTCGGCCACCCAATTGACTAGCACCTGTACTTGCTCAGGCCTTACCATCCTTAGAACGGCATTAGGCCCGACCAAATATCGCTGTCGATTCTGGCAGCTACTGGGACCTGAGGTAGTAGGTTCAGTAGGACGTGTAGCTGTGGCAGAACGGCCACGTCCTCTCCCTGCTCCAGAGGCTCCACCAACACCACCACCATGACCATGACCGCGTCCCTTATTAGATTTTTGCATCATAGTTAGCATTCACCAAGCAAAGTAAAAAGTGGTTAAGTCTGTTAGAAATAATTAACCGCCAATAAAAACCCTGATGTAGGGTATTGCACAAATATTATTATTTTTTAACTCTATATGACAGCGGTATTTGTGGCCTAAATTTCACAGTTACTTATGCACGTCTAATCCCAGATGTGCAGTATATCAGAGGGTTTTTTAACCCCAGTAAGCAAAAAGCTGTATTTGTGGCCTAAATGTGACACTCACTTATGCACCTATAATCCGAGATGTGCACTATATGAAACAGATGTTTTTTTTTTTCACCCCAGTATGCCCCAGTATGAGAAAGCCATATTTGTGGCCTAAATTTCACAGTCACTTATGCACGTCTAATCCCAGATGTGCAGTATATCAGAGGGTTTTTTCACCCCAGTAAGCAAAAAGATGTATTTCTGGCCTAAATGTGACACTCACTTATGCATGTCTTATCCCAGATGTGCAGTATATTAGAGGGTTTTTTCACCCCAGTAACCTAAAAGATATATTTCTGGCCTAAATGTGACAGTCACTTATGCATGTGTAATCCCAGATGTGCAATATATTAGAGGGTTTTTTCACCACAGTATGCCAAAGCTGTATTTCTGGCCTAAATGTGACAGTCACTTATGCACGTGTAATCCCAGATGTGCACTATATTTAACAGATGTATTTTTTTTACCCCAGTAAGCAAAAAACTGTATTTCTGGACTTGCAGAAAATGCAGATAGCCTGTGCTGGTGCACTATCGTTGCATAAAATGGCTGCCAATTATGTATTGATATTGACTAACTGAAGAAAAGAAGGTTTGTTTTCAGTAGTAGTTGGCTCAGGGCAGCCTCTCCCTACACTAGTCCGAGCAGAGTGACAGGTGGTGCTACTTAACTCCAGCTTAAATAGAGGCTGGGTCATATGCTGCAGTTGGCCAATCACAGCCATGCCATTAGTACTCATGGCTGTGATGGCCTTTTGGGGCAAGTAGCATGACGCTTGTTGATTGGCTGCTTTGCAGCCTTTCAGAAAGCGCCATAAAAATCGCCGAACACTAAACCCAAACCCGAACTTTTACGTAAATATTCGGGTTCGGGTCCGGGTGCCGAAAACCCTAAAGTTCGTGTTCGCTCAACTCTACTGACCATGTCTCTAATCTGATGCAGATGGTGCAGGAGCTAGGGGGAAAACTCTGTTCTTTTGAGTTAGGGCAAGGTTCTTCCACTCCTCAGGCCTCCAGTCCGCATTTTGAGCCCCAGATTAAGCTCCCAGAACCCTTTTCTGGAGACCGGAAGAAGTTTCTCTCTTTTAAGGAGAGTTGCAGACTTTACTTCCGTTTGCACCCCGTGTCCTCTGGCCCCGAGAGTCATTGCGTGGGCATTATCATTTCCCGACTACAGGGTGATCCCCAGGACTGGGCGTTCTCTTTACCTGCTGGCGCCAGTTGTTTAACTTCTGTGGAGGGGTTCTTTCAGGCCCTGGGCACGATGATGAACCAGACAGGGCTCTGGTAGCCGAGACGGCTCTAAAGGCACTGGTTCAGGGCAATCTACCTGCGGAGGATTATTGCACCCAATTCAGAAGGTGGTGTGTCCCCTCAGGATGGAACGAACCAGCCCTGAAGAGTCGAGTCAGGTCAGGTCTGTCTGATAATTTAAAGGATCTTCTGGTCAGTTATCAACTTCCAGAGACCTTAGAGGAGATGATGACCCTTGTTGTCCGACTTGACCGACGGGTTAGAGAGAGACGACAGGAACGACAGTTCTCTTCCCAGATGGTGGTCCAGCCAGAGGCCTATCCCAGAGACAACGCTGAGGTCTCCACCGAGGAACCCATGCAGGTTGGCATGACCCGAGGGAATCTTCGCCGCAGACGTGGAGAATGCTTTTACTGTGGAGATCCTGACCAATGGATCAACCAGTGTCCTAAGAAGGTCCCCTCTGTCAAGTCTCCTAAGGCAAGGCTTCGGCACTCTGTAGTTATTTTTAGTTGCTTGTTTTATTTCATATCTTTTTTTCTTTTTTTTCTTTCTTATATATATATATATATATATATATATATTTATCTTATATATCAATCCACAAAAATAGCCACTGGCCAACGTTTCGGTCTAATCTTAGACCTTGTTCATGGCCTTAGTGTTTGTAGTAGGGAGAATGGTGGATGGTGTCTCCCTACTACAAACACTAAGGCTGTGAACAAGGTCTAAGATTAGACCGAAACTTTGGCCAGTGGCTATTTTTGTGGATTGATATAAAAGATAAATATATATATAAGAAAGAAAAAAAGAAAAAAAGATATGAAATAAAACAAGCAACTGAAAATAACTACAGAGTGCCGTGGTCTTTTAATATAATTTGAAAGTACCCTTACCACAGAGCACCTGCCAACCTTCAACAAGGAGTGCCGCTGAACTCCCCCTTTTCCTAAGGCAAGGCAACCTAAAGACCAGGTACACCCTTATTTTTCTAAATGTATGCTTTTGGTACCCATTACGATTTCTCTGGCAGTAGATAAATGGCCGGGTAAGGCCTTTATTGATTCTGGCTCAGCGGCCAGCTTTATTGACGCTGAGTACGCTGTAAGATTGGGTATTCCAATGTTTGCTTTACCAACTCCTATCCATGTCATGGCTATTGATGCTACTCCTCTTATTGGTGGTACGGTGAGCTCATGTACCTCAGAGATTTCTCTAACCGTGGGTGTCAGAGAGATGTTCCCTTTTAGTCCTGGAGAACCTACCGGTTGAGGTGGTACTAGGGTTGCCTTGGCTCCGACTACATAACCCCACTATAGATTGGTCCAAGGGGGAGTTGGTGAGATGGGGGCCTAAGTGTGACTCGTGCTTGTCCGTGTTACAGGCTGGGGTCTCAGTAAAGTCTGATACTTTACCCACTGTTGTTAGGGAATATTCTGATGTATTCTCATCACCAACCCCGGAGGTTCTACCCCCCCATAGACCTTATGATTGTACTATAGAGCTAGTAGAGGGGGCCAAGTTTCCTAAGGGGCAAATTTATAATCTTTCTAAGCCCAAACGCAAGGCCATGGAAGATTATATTAACCACTTCCCATCTGGGCCCTTTGCCCCCTTCCTGACCAGGCCAAATTTTGCAAAACTGACAGATCTCACTTTATGTGGTAATAACTTTGGAACGCCTTTATTTATCCAAGTCATTCAGAGATTGTTTTCTCGTGACACATTGTACTTCATGATAGTCATAAATTTGAGTCAAAATATTTCAACTTTATTTATAAAAAAATCCCAAATTTACCCAAAAATTTGAAAAATTCGCAATTTTCTAAATTTCAATTTCTCTGCTTTTAAAACAGAAAGTGATATCTCATAAAATATTTATTATTTAACATTCCCCATATGTCTACTTTATGTTGGCATCATTTTGGAAATGTCATTTTATTTTTTTAGGACGTTAGAAGGCTTAGAAGTTTAGAAGCAATTCTTCAAATTTTTAAGAAAATTGCCAAAACCCACTTTATAAGGACCAGTTCAGGTCTGAAGTCACTTTGTGGGGCCTACATAGTGGATACCCCCATAAATGACCCCATTGTAGAAACTACACCCCTCAAGGTATTCAAAACCGATTTTACAAACTTTGTTAATCCTTTAGGCGTTCCACAAGAATTAAAGGAAAATGGAGATCAAATTTTTAAATTTCACTTTTTTGGCAGATTTTCCATTTTAATCAATTTTTTTCTTTAACACATCGATGGTTAACAGCCAAACAAAACTCAATATTTATTACCCAGATTCTGCGGTTTACAGAAACACCCCACATGTGGTCGTAAACTGCTGTATGGGCACACGGCAAGGCGCAGAAGGAAAGGAACTCTACATGGTTTTTAGATGCCATGTCCCATTTGAAGCCCCCTGATGCACCCTTACAGTAGAAACTCCCAAGAAGTGACCCCATTTTGGAAACTAGGGGATAAGGTGCCAGTTTTATTAGTACTATTTTTGGGTACATATTATTTTTTGATCATTCATTATAACACTTTATGGGGCAAGGTGACCAAAAAATTGGTTGTTTTAGCACAGTTTCTATTTATTTATTTTTACAGCGTTCACCTGAGGGGTTCAGTCAAGTGACATTTTTATAGAGCAGATTGTTACGGACGTGGCGATACCTAATATGTATACTTTTTCTCATTTATTAAAGTTTTACACAATAATAGCATTTTTGAAACCAAAAAATTATGTTTTAAGGTGTCCATGTTCTGAGAGCTATAGTTTTTTTATTTTTTGAGAGATTTTCTTATGTAGGGGCTCATTTTTTGCGGGATGAGGTGACGGTTTTATTGGTACCATTTTGTGGGACATACGCGTTTTGATCACTTGGTGTTGCACCTTTTGTGATGCAAGGTGACAAAAATTGCTTGTTTTGACACTGTTTTTTTTTTTTTTTTTTACGGTGTTCACCCGAGGGGTTAGGTCATGTGATATTTTTATAGAGATGGTTTTTACGGACGCGGCAATACCTAATATGTATACTTTTTTTTATTTGTTTCACTTTAACACAATAATAGCATTTTTGAAACCAAAAAAATGATGTTTTAGTGTCTCCATGTTCTAAGAGCTATAGTTTTTTTTATTTTTTGAGAGATTTTCTTATGTAGGGGCTCATTTTTTGCGGGATGAGGTGACGGTTTTATTGGTACCATTTAGTGGGACATACGCGTTTTTGATCACTTGGTGTTGCACCTTTTGTGATGCAAGGTGACAAAAATTGCTTGTTTTGACACAGTTTTTTTTATTTATTTTTTACAGTGTTCACCCGAGGGGTTAGGTCATGTGATATTTTTATAGAGCTGGTTTTTGCGGACGCGGCAATACTAAATATGTCTATTTTATTTTATTTTTTCTATTTTAAATTTTTTTTTTTATTCCTTACTTTGGATTTTTTTTTTTTTACATGTGAAACTTTATTTTATTTTATTTTTTCAACCCTTTATTTTATTTTTATTTTATTTTACACTTTTCGTCCCCCATAAGGTCATACAAGACCTCTGGGGGACATTTACTTCACTTTTTATTTTTTTTTACACTGTTGATTTCTCCTGTAACTGGGGCTGACATAGTAGCCCCAGTTACAGGACAAATGCACCCCTATAGAGGCTGTACAGCTGCAATCCTGCGCTGTACAGCCTCACAGCAGGGCTGATCGAGGTCTCTGAGAGACCTCACACAGCCCCTGCACTCTCCGGTCACGGCGGTCACATGACCGCCGGGCCGGAACAGGAAGCGCACAGCGCTTCCTGCTCTGCAGACACAGCGCTCGGTGAGCGCTGTGTCTGCAGCGATCGTGAAGGCAGGAACACCTGGGCACTGTCCCTGCCTTGTCTTAGGGTTGCCCTGCTGTCACTGACAGCGGGCAACCCGATCAGCAGCTGCACGATTAGCGTGCAGCTGCTATTTCTGACAGGACGTTTTAAAGCGTGCTGTCAGAAATAGACGTCCACCCATAGGACGTTTATATCCTATGGGCGGACGTGAGGCGGTTAAGGAGAGCCTTGGTAAAGGGCATATTAGACCTTCTGTCTCTCCTATGGGGGCGGGGGTTTTCTTCGTTAAGAAAAAAGATGGTGGTCTTAGGCCATGTATCAATTACCGGAGATTAAATAAAATCACTGTCTAATAAACAAAAGTCCCTAGTTATATGTATAAAGATATCTCAGCATACCCAACAAAGCCTTAAGAAAAACTCTCCATTTGATTGGTCATCTCCTTATCTAACCTATTTAGGAATCAAAATAAGCCCCAACCCGTCTGAACTTTTTGCACTTAATTACTCACCCTTATTGCATTCCATCACAGCTGACATAAATAGACTGGACATTCCCACCTTATCTTGGTTTGAACGCAAAAACCTCTTAATGTCACTGATATTACATAGAAACATAGAAACATAGAATGTGTCGGCAGATAAGAACCATTTGGCCCATCTAGTCTGCCCAATATACTGAATACTATGGATAGCCCCCGGCCCTATCTTATATGAAGGATGGCCTTATGCCTATCCCATGCATGCTTAAACCCCTTCACTGTATTTGCAGCTACCACTTCTGCAGGAAGGCTATTCCATGCATCCACTACTCTCTCAGTAAAGTAATACTTCCTTATATTACTTTTAAACCTTTGCCCCTCTAATTTAAAACTGTGTCCTCTTGTGGTAGTTTTTCTTCTTTTAAATATGCTCTCTTCCTTTACCGAGTTGATTCCCTTTATGTATTTAAAAGTTTCTATCATATCCCCTCTGTCTCTTCTTTCTTCCAAGCTATACATATTAAGGTCCTTTAACCTTTCCTGGTAAGTTTTATCCTGCAATCCATGTACTAGTTTAGTAGCTCTTCTCTGAACTCTCTCTAGAGTATCTATATCCTTCTGGAGATATGGCCTCCAGTACTGCGCACAATACTCCAAGTGAGGTCTCACCAGTGTTCTGTACAGCGGCATAAGCACTTCACTCTTTCTACTGCTTATACCTCTCCCTATACATCCAAGCATTCTGCTGGCATTTCGTGCTGCTCTATTACATTGTCTTCCCACCTTTAAGTCTTCTGAAATAATTACTCCTAAATCCCTTTCCTCAGATACTGAGGTCAGGACTGTGTCAAATATTCTATATTCTGCCCTTGGGTTTTTACGCCCCAGGTGCATTATCTTGCACTTATCCACATTAAATTTCAGTTTCCAGAGTTCTGACCATTCTTCTAGTTTTCCTAAATCCTTTTCCATTTGGCGTTTCCCTCCAGGAACATCAACCCTGTTACATATCTTTGTGTCATCAGCAAAAAGACAAACCTTACCAGCGAGGCCTTTTGCAATATCACTTATGAAGATATTAAACAAAATCGGTCCCAGTACAGATCCCTGTGGAACCCCACTGGTAACATTACCTTGTTTTGAATGTTCTCCATTGACTACAACCCTCTGTTGTCTGTCACTCAGCCACTGCCTAATCCACTCAACAATATGGGAGTCCATGCTCAATGACTGCAGTTTATTGATAAGTCTTCTATGTGGGACAGTGTCAAAAGCCTTACTAAAATCTAGATATGCGATGTCTACTGCACCTCCACCGTCTATTATTTTATTCACCCAGTCAAAAAAATCTATAAGATTTGTTTGACATGATCTCCCTGAAGTAAACCCATGTTGTTTTTCATCTTGCAATCCATGGGATTTTAGATGTTCCACAATCCTATCCTTTAATAGGGTTTCCATTAATTTGCCTACTATTGATGTCAGACTCACTGGTCTATAGTTGCTCGATTCCTCCCTACTACCTTTCTTGTGAATGGGCACGACATTTGCCAATTTCCAATCTTCCGGGACGACTCCTGTTACTAATGATTGGTTAAATAAATCTGTTAACGGTTTTGCCAGCTCACCACTAAGCTCTTTTAATAATTTTGGGTGTATCTCATCAGGCCCCTGTGACTTATCTGTCTTCACCTTAGACAGCAAACTTAGAACATCTTCCTCTGTAAAGATACATGCATCAAACGATTTAATAGTCATTCTTTCTAGTGGAGGTCCTTCTCCTTTTTCTTTTGTAAAAACTGAACAGAAGTATTCATTAAGGCAGTCGGCTAGCCCTTTATTCTCTTCTACATACCTTCCGTCCTTTGTTTTTAATTTAGTTATTCCTTGTTTTAATTTCCTTTTTTCATTTATATATCTGAAGAATGTCTTATCCCCTTTTTTCATAGACTGAGCTAGTTTTTCTTCTGCCTGCGCTTTAGAAGTTCTTATAACTTGCTTGGCCTCTCTCTGCCTAATCTTGTAGATTTCCTTATCTTCATTGCTCTGGGTTTTTTTATAATTACAAAATGCTAGCTTTTTATTTTTAATGATTTGGGCCACTTCTGCTGAGTACCACATTGGTCTCCTCCTTTTTTTGCTTTTACTGACGAGTCTAATGCAATTTTCTGTTGCCTTCAATAATGCACCTTTTAAGTAGTCCCATTTCTCCTGGACTCCATGTAATCCGTTCCAGTCTGATAAGGACTCATTTATGACTAATTTCATTTTTGAAAAGTCTGTTTTTCTAAAATCTAAAACTTTTGTTTTTGTGTGGTGGGACTCTTTCACAGTTCTTATATTAAACCACACTGACTGGTGATCACTAGATCCCAAGGTTTCGCCTACAATGACATCATATACCGAATCCCCGTTTGTGAATACCAAATCCAAAATGGCCTCCCTACGGGTTGGCTCCTCAACCACTTGTTGTAGAGATAACCCCAGTAGGGAATTTAGAATATCTGTACTCCTGGTAGAACTTGCTATTTTGGTTTTCCAGTTTATATCTGGAAGATTGAAATCTCCCATAATGATAACTTCTCCTTTCATTGTCATTTTAGCTATTTCTTCAACTAGTAGATCATCTAGTTCTTTAACTTGACCAGGTGGTCTATATATCACACCTACACGAGTTACTGCATGGTTAGCAAACTGCAACGTAACCCAAACTGACTCTATGTTGGCCTCACCAACTTGTATTAGGTTAGATTTAATGCTATCTTTCACATACAGGGCCACTCCTCCTCCTTTCTTGCCTTCTCTGTCTCTTCTGTATAAAGAGTACCCTGGTATGGTTATGTCCCAGTCATTTCTTTCATTAAACCATGTCTCCGTAACAGCCACTAAATCTACATTCTCAGATGCCATTATTGACCCAAGTTCATTGATTTTTTTACCTAAACTGCGAGCATTTGTAGACAGGACTCTGAGCTTATCATTTCTTAACGTCTGTGCTTCTGACCTGTTCTGGCATTGTTTCGGGGGGCAATTGGACTCTTTTATTTTCACTCTTTTGCCCCCCCTTCCTAGATTACCTCGCCTTACCTACCTTCAACAAGTCTTGCCCATCCATATTCCTAAATCTTATTATGACTCCCTTAAGAAACTATTCAGATCGTTCATTTGGAACCAAAAGAAACCAAGATTATCTTACTCCTTACTCTCACACCCTAAACACACAGGAGAAATAGCCTTACCAGACCCTGATTTATACGGTAGGGCAGTTCTATTATCCAGAGCTATTGAATGGCTGAGAACCCTTAACCCCAAATCCTGGGTAGCGATGGAATAGGAACTAGTAAACAGACCTCTGCGCCCACTTTTATTGGGAAATGCAAGTATGACTAACATTCCTTTGTCTCCCTTTCCAATTATACAAGCCACCCTTAATGCGTGGAAAGGACTTCAGTCAACTCATTGTGCAATACCCTTCCCCTCACCAATTCTCTCAGTGAGAGATATTCTGGGAACAGCTCTTCCTGTAATAATCGATTGCACACCACGTGACGTAAGGGAATCGACCACATCTATCTTTTCACTTTTTAAACCTGAATGTTCTATATTACCCATTAAAGAGGTCCAGACAATACTCACCCCACACAAACAGTCCTTCCCTGCCATATCTTACATACACTCATATATCTCGCAACATACAGTTGCAAGAAAAAGTATGTGAACTCTTTGGAATTATATGGATTTCTGCACAAATTGGTCATAAAATGTGATCTGATCTTCATCTAAGTCACCACAATAGACAATCACAGTCTGCTTAAACTAATAACACACGAAGAATTAAATGTTACCATGTTTTTATTGAACACACCATGTAAACATTCACAGTGCAGGTGGAAAAAGTATGTGAACCCTTGTATTTAATAACTGGTTGAGCCTCCTTTGGCAGCAATAACTTCAACCAAACGTTTCCTGTAGTTGCAGATCAGACGTGCACAACGGTCAGGAGTAATTCTTGACCATTCCTCTTTACAGAACTGTTTCAGTGCAGCAATATTCCTGGGATGTCTGGTGTGAATCGCTTTCTTGAGGTCATGCCACAGCATCTCAATCGGGATGAGGTCAGGACTCTGACTGGGCCACTCCAGAAGGCGTATTTTCTTCTGTTTAAGCCATTCTGTTGTTGATTTACTTCTATGCTTTGGGTCGTTGTCCTGTTGCAACACCCATCTTCTGTTGAGCTTCAGCTGGTGGACAGATGGCCTTAAGTTCTTCTTTTGTAAGTCTTTAGCAGACACTCTAGGATTCTTCTTCACCTCATTGAGCAGTCTGCGCTGTGCTCTTGCGGTCATCTTTACAGGACGGCCGCTCCTAGGGAGAGTAGCAGCAGTGCTGAACTTTCTCCATTTATAGACAATTTTTCTTACCGTGGACTGATGTACAGCAAGCCTTTTGGAGATACTTTTATAACCCTTTCCAGCTTTATGCAAGTCAACAATTCTTAATCATAGGTCTTCTGAGAGCTCTTTTGTGCGAGGCATCATTCACATCAGGCAATGCTTCTTGTGAAAAGCAAACCCAGAACTGGTGTGTGTTTTTTATAGGGCAGGGCTGCTGTAACCAACACCTCCAATCTCATCTCATTGATTGGACTCCAGTTGGCTGACACCTCACTCCAATTCGCTCTTGGAGATGTCATTAGTCTAGGGGTTCACATACTTTTTCCACCTGCACTGTGAATTTTTACATGGTGTGTTCAATAAAAACATGGTAACATTTAATTCTTTGTGTGTTATTAGTTTAAGCAGACTGTGATTGTCTATTGTTGTGACCTAGATGAAGATCAGATCACATTTTATGACCAATTTGTGCAGAATTCCATATTATTCCAAAGGGTTCACATACTTTTTCTTGCAACTGTATATCTAGTAGCGATCGGTTTCGACCACTAGTTTGGTTTTAATCACTTATAACTAACCCTAACCCCCCAAAAAGGCTAATCTCACAACTATATAAAAGACTGAACAATCCCTCCATACTCATTAAACCAGCATTCATTAGACATTGGGAAAAGGATCTAGGCCGAGACTTCCCATTACTTACTCTACCAGATATACTCTTATCTCCCCATAGGTCATCCCGCTGCGTACGTATACAGGAGAACGGTTACAAAATTTTAACTAGGTGGTACAAAACACCAGATGTAACCTCTCTGTATTCGGATACAGCTACAGATAGATGTTGGAGATGCCTCGACAATAGAGGAACATTCCTTCACATATGATGAATGTGCCCTATAATCAATAAATAGTCGAAAGAAATCTTTGATCTAAGCAACCAAATTTGCCACACTAAGGTACTGATGTCCCCCCTGATAGCAGTACTTAATTTAGATTATCATATAGAGCCATCCTCCCCTCCCTTTTTAAGCAACTACTGATAGCAGCCTGTCTTCTAGTGCCAAAATATTGGTTATCAACTTCACCCCCCCCCCCCTTGAATAATGGAAATAAAAAATTGACCAATTGTACAGATTTGAAGAACTTTCCTCCTGGGAAGCCCGCAGTCATAACAAATTCCAAAAACAATGGTGTTTATGGCATGAATTTAGACACCCTGATTAGTATATAGAGACACCCTGATTTTTTGGACGTGCATGTTACCATAAAAGAGGGGGCTGTACACACTAGTGGTTACCGCAAGCCCACGGCGACTAACTCGCTCCTCCACCAGACCAGTTTCCACCCACCATCGGTTAAGCGGGCAATCCCGTACGGACAATTCGTCCGTTTACGGAGGATAAACTATACCGAGGTGGGGTTCCACAAGCAAGCCAGAGAACTTAGAGATAGGCTCCTGGATAGGGGTTATCCATCGAGAAGTGTCTCAGCAGCCCTGTACAGGGCCGCCAGACTGGACCGTAATTCTCTGCTCATGGAGAAAAGAACAAATGCCACACCCTCGCGCTTCGCTTTTTCTTTCCAGTATAGTCCTGCCGCTGATGTAATCAGGCAGGCTATTAATCAAAATTGGGATTTATTGAAGGGAGATTCCTCTCTCAGCAACCTTGCAAATGAACGACCCTTAGTTACATTCAGAAGGTGCCCCATGATCAAGGATAAGTTGGTCAGGAGCGTATTTAATACGCCCCCAGAAGGGACCTGGCTTAAGAAACCCAGAGGGAATTACAGATGTGGCCATTCCTCTTTCTGTACACTCAACACCTGCAGTAAGGGCCTGCAGATAGGGGGAATTAAACATGTTGTACGTGAATTTATTAATTGCCGCACACCCTATGTGGTATATGTAGTCTTTTGCCCCTGTAAACGCTTTTACATAGGTAAACCGATCCGCCTCCTATTTGAACGCATCCGTGAGCATGTTGGTTCTATACGGTCGGGCAGAGGTAGCCCACGTCTCATTGACCATATCCGCACCGCCCACGATGCCTATCCGTGTTGTCTCTCCTTTGCGGGGATAGAGCATGTCCGACCCATCCCCAGGGGGGGTGATCGACATAGCCTACTCCTGCAGAGGGAGGCAAGGTGGATTATGCAAACTGGAGCGATGGGAGCGGCAGGGTTAAATGACAAAAACGACATGTCAGTGTTTTTGTAAATGGGATGTGTTCATCTTTAGGGGGGGTGAGTGGCCGCATGTGGCCCCTAATATTTGCACTCTGCACAAACTTAGCTCAAATGTGACTTGTGTATAGACTATAGCATGCATAATTGCACTTGAATCTGTATCGCTGTATTTATCTTCCCTTGTCATATGTGCATGAGTTTGCAGCCGTGCGCCTAATTGTATGGGCATTGCTGCATAATTTGCATTCTATTATACCCCCTTGTGTATCTCCTAGTATCTACATCTGCACTTTTCCACGTTGGTCATGTTTTTAACTCACGTCACGGACCTACAGACGCACAGCTGTAGCTGATGGTGCCGGCTGCTCTGAGTCCGCCCCAATAAAGCGCAGGTCTGCGCGATGACGTGTATAGAGGCCAGAGGAAGCGCGATCCCGCGCGCGAAACGGCCGTCGCCGCTTGCTACAGTGTGTCTGCCCCAGGATCCATGTACTATCTTCCCAGGAAGTTAATAAAGCTGCAACATTATTTCAACTCCGGTGAGTGCCGCGATCTTCTTCATTGCTTCTCTCCACATTATGAGTATATAGAGAAACCCACATCATCTTTGATAGCTAGGATTTATAAATATAATCTTTGGCTTTTTACAATGTCAGATATTTGAACAACAGTGTATGGCCAGGAACACAATTATACTGTACCATTGTATATGCCTACATATGTCATTATTGTATATATCAGTATGGAATGAATCATATTATGTACAACCTCAACGTCATGCTTGACGTTCAAGATACCTATGTATGTACATTGTTACGTTATGTTCTTTAAATAAAAAAATTTCTAATAATAAAAAAAATCAAAAAATCAAAAATCAAATCACTGTCCAGAATAGTTACTCCCTCCCATTGATTCCGGATTTATTTAACCAGGTTCTGGGGGCAAACTGGTTTTCCAAGATTGACCTGAAAGGGGCATACAATCTAATCCGAATCAAGGAGGGTGACGAATGGAAGATGGCGTTCAATACTGATGGGCATGGGTTTTAGGCGCCACCTGTACGCTTTCTGCAGAAAACTGGGTGGGACCTGCTGGATCTACTGTCAGCCACCCAATTGACTAGCGCCTGTACTTGCTCAGGCCTTACCATCCTTAGAACGGCATTAGGCCCGACCAAATATCGCTGTAGATTCTGGCGGCTACTGGGACCTGAGGTAGTAGGTTCAGTAGGGCGTGTAGCTGTGGCAGAACGGCCACGTCCTCTCCCTGCTCCAGAGGCTCCACCAACACCACCACCACGACCATGACCGCGTCCCTTATTAGATGTTTGCCTCATAGTTAGCGTTCACCAAGCAAAGTAAAAAGTGGGTAAGTCTGTTAAAAATAATTAACAGCCAATAAAAACCGTCTATATGACAGCGGTATTTGTGGCCTAAATTTCACAGTAACTTATGCATGTCTAATACCAGATGTGCAGTATATCAGAGGGTTTTTTAATCCCAGTAAGCAAAAAGCCGTATTTGTGGCCTAAATGTGACACTCACTTATGCGCCTCTAATCCCAGATGTGCAGTATATCAGAGGGTTTTTTAACCCCAGTAAGCAGAAAGCTGTATTTCTGGCCTAAATGTGACACTCACTTATGCACCTATAATCCTATATGTGCACTATATGAAACAGATGTTTTTTTTTCACCCCAGTATGCCCCAGTATGAGAAAGTCGTATTTGTGGCCTAAATTTCAGTCACTTATGCAGATCTAATCCCAGATGTGCAGTATATCAGAGGGTTTTTTAACCCGAGTAAGCAAAAAGACGTATTTGTGGCCTAAATTTCACAATCACTTATGCACATTTAATCCCAGATGTGCAGTATATCAGAGGGTTTTTTAACCCCAGTAAGCAAAAAGCTGAATTTCTGGCCTAATTGTGACACTCACTTATGCACCTATAATCCTAGATATGCACTATATGAAACAGATGTTTTTTTTTTCACCCCAGTATGCCCCAGTAAGCAAAAAGCCGTATTTGTGGCCAAAATTTCACAGTCACTTATGCATGTCTAATCCCAGATGTGCAGTATATCAGAGGGTTTTTTAACCCCAGTAAGCAAAAAGCCGTATTTGTGGCCTAAATTTCACAGTCACTTATGCATGTCTAATCCCAGATGTGCAGTATATCAGAGGGTTTTTTAACCCCAGTAAGCAAAAAGCCGTATTTGTGGCCTAAATTTCACAGTCACTTATGCATGTCTAATCCCAGATGTGCAGTATATCAGAGGGTTTTTTAACCCCAGTAAGCAAAAAGCTGTATTTCTGGCCTAAATGTGACACTCACTTAAGCACCTATAATCCTAGATGTGCACTATATAAAACAGATGGTTTGTTTTCGCCCCAATATGCCCCAGTATGAGAAAGCCGTATTTCTGGCCTAAATTTCACAGTCACTAGTGTCTCAAAGCAGTATTTCTGGACTTGCAGACATGCAGATATCCTGTGCTGGTGCACTATTGTTGCATAAAATGACTGCCGATTATGTATTGATATTGACTAACTGATGGAAAAAAAGTTTGTTTTCAGTAGTAGTTGGCTCAGGGCGGGCTTAAAACAATTGTGCACTGCACCCACAAAACACTTTTTCTGTAGATCACTGAGTACATAAACTAGTTCTTCATAAGATTTCTCCCTGATCTCTCCCTCACAGCAGCTGCAGCCTCTCCCTACACTAATCTGAGCAGAGTGACGGGCGGCGCTACTTGACTCCAGCTTAAATAGAGGCTGGTTCACATGCTGCAGTTGGCCAATCACAGCCATGCCAATACAGGGACTGCAGAATTATTAGGCAAGTTGTATTTTTGAGGATTAATTTTATTATTGAACAACAACCATGTTCTCAATGAACCCAAAAAACTCATTAATATCAAAGCTGAATATTTTTGGAAGTAGTTTTTAGTTTGTTTTTAGTTTTAGCTATTTTAGGGGGATATCTGTGTGTGCAGGTGACTATTACTGTGCATATTTATTAGGCAACTTAACAAAAAACTAATATATACCCATTTCAATTATTTATTTTTACCAGTGAAACCAATATAACATCTCAACATTCACAAATATACATTTCTGACATTCAAAAACAAAACAAAAACAAATCAGTGACCAATATAGCCACCTTTCTTTGCAAGGACACTCAAAAGCCTGCCATCCATGGATTCTGTCAGTGTTTTGATCTGTTCACCATCAACATTGCGTGCAGCAGCAACCACAGCCTCCCAGACACTGTTCAGAGAGGTGTACTGTTTTCCCTCCTTGTAAATCTCACATTTGATGATGGACCACAGGTTCTCAATGGGGTTCAGATCAGGTGAACAAGGAGGCCATGTCATTAGATTTTCTTCTTTTATACCCTTTCTTGCCAGCCACGCTGTGGAGTACTTGGACGCGTGTGATGGAGCATTGTCCTGCATGAAAATCATGTTTTTCTTGAAGGATGCAGACTTCTTCCTGTACCACTGCTTGAAGAAGGTGTCTTCCAGAAACTGGCAGTAGGACTGGGAGTTGAGCTTGACTCCATCCTCAACCCGAAAAGGCCCCACAAGCTCATCTTTGATGATACCAGCCCAAACCAGTACTCCACCTCCACCTTGCTGGCGTCTGAGTCGGACTGGAACTCTCTGCCCTTTACCAATCCAGCCACGGGCCCATCCATCTGGCCCATCAAGACTCACTGTCATTTCATCAGTCCATAAAACCTTAGAAAAATCAGTCTTGACGTTTCAGCTTGTGTGTCTTGTTCAGTGGTGGTCGTCTTTCAGCCTTTCTTACCTTGGCCATGTCTCTGAGTATTGCACACCTTGTGCTTTTGGGCAGTTGCACGCTTGACTTTTCTCAGTTCATGGGCAGTTATTTTGCGCCTTGGTTTTTCCACACGCTTCTTGCGACCCTGTTGACTATTTTGAATGAAACGCTTGATTGTTCGATGATCACGCTTCAGAAGCTTTGCAATTTTAAGAGTGCTGCATCCCTCTGCAAGATATCTCACTATTTTTGACTTTTCTGAGCCTGTCAAGTCCTTCTTTTGACCCATTTTGCCAAAGGAAAGGAAGTTGCCTAATAATTATGCACACCTAATATAGGGTGTTGATGTCATTAGACCACACCCCTTCTCATTACAGAGATGCACATCACCTAATATGCTTAATTGGTAGTAGGCTTTCGAGCCTATACAGCTTGGAGTAAGACAACATGCATAAAGAGGATGATGTGGTCAAAATACTCATTTGCCTAATAATTCTGCACGCAGTGTAGTAGGCATGGCTGTGATGGCCTTTTGGGGCAAGTAGTATGACGCTTGTTGAAAGGCTGCTTGAAGCCTTTCAAAAAGCGCCATAAAAATCGCCGAACACCGAACCTGAACTCGAACTTTTACGTAAGTGTTTGGGTTCGGGTCCGGGTGCCGAAAAACCTAAAGTTCGGTACGAACCCGAACTTTACAGTTCGTGTTCGCTCAACTCTACATGTTAAGAGAGGGTTAAGAGAAAACATGAGTGAAACAACTCTGCAAAAATCAAATTTTCCCCACAAAATTGAATTGCAAGCGTTTGTGATTTATCCTGCATGAGTCGATCTGAATGTTGGCCATCATTTTACAAGACTGAAAACAGAGAGAATGCATATGCAATCAAAAAGGATCATTTTTAAACCAATTTTTTATTAAAAAAAGCAAAACAATAGTACAGTGTGTTTTTAAACAGGTTTGTTGCCAACCACAACCATCCATTTACCCTTACTGAGGCGGCACGAGCCTCTCCAGTTTGGTTGCGGTTTCTCGTCAGTTATAAATGCGGGCATAAGATCTGTACGTGTTGCTCCTATATGCGACCTGGCAAGGAAGTTTTTTCCTATGCCATGAATAAATGTTTTTCCATCAAACAATACATTAACTGTAACACCACTCATGTGGTGTATTGTATTTCATGCACTCTCTGTTCCCTCCAGTACCTTAAGGTTAGACTGTGCAGGCACATCTCTGACATTCCTCATTCACATGCCAGAAATGTGTCTGCTGTCAGCCTGCATTTTTCAGTGGTGCATGGTGGTGATACAGAGGGTTTAACTGTGCAAGGTCTGGAGAGGGTTACTCCACCATTAAGGGGTGGTAATTACAAAAAGAAGCTTTTGAATCGTGAGTCGTTCTGGATCTTCAAAATGGGGTCCACCATACCGAGTGGACTTAATTGGAAACACGATTTCATGTTACATTACTGAATTTTTTGATCCATAAGTTATGTGTGTTCTTTTGTTTTAATTCACCATGCCTTTCAGCATGTGTTGTCAATTTCATTTAAAGGAGGAGCTTGTAGTTAGTGCGTCTACCTGTTTCTAGGTGGAGGCGCTATATATTCAACCTCCTCCTCAGTATGTGTATGTCATGAGGAAGGATCGCTATTGTCCTTGATCCAAAACATGTAGACTGGAGTGTAACTGGCTTTTAATCTGCACTGAAAAATAAAGGTAACATTTTATTCGAGCTGGACTTTTCTCTCTCCTTTATTTAAGTTACGCTGTGGTTCCCGGCATGGTCCGTGCTCGGTGCAACAGGGTTTGAGCACGCCTATATTTTTTCTTTTTGCCTATCCATTTTCCCTTAGCCATGTATGTTGTTGCTACTTTGACATTACTAATGCCGTCTTTGTGATAAACAGCTTGAAAGGGGTTGGAAACAGTCCTAAAAGATTCCCGATTATCATACATGACTATTTGGGGCATTTGAGGTACTTTTTATTCACACCAAATCATATCTGATCATAGATTGGACCAAATCAAACCTGAAACCAAATTTTTTGAAATTCATTCCTCTCTAGTTAAGAGCATCACCAGGTAAAGCAAATTGTAATTCCCCCTTCTCCCCCTCCCCAGTTTTCAATCTGACCAGCTTCTGGTGATTCGCTGGCTTGAAATTCAAAACAATGATGCCTCATTTAGTATCTTAAAAGTGAACCGCTGTTTGGCTTAATTAAAAAATTAGGGGCCAAGCTTTTAACTTTGATTTCACTAAGCATCAGGTAACACTATACAGTATTTTTAATAGAGATTTCAATTTAGGGAGGTAGATGTGGAGCAACATGTGCTTTAATTTGATAATGATCATGGGGGAGGATTTCTACAGATATAGTTTCATCAATTTGTACTCCATAAATGTTACTACCCAAAAGTGGACAAACTTTTTTTTTTTCTCAACAGGAAGTAGGCCTGTGTGCTTTTAAATGCCAGGGCTAAATTTTGCTCCTAGTCCAGACCTGTCTGGTACTCTGGTGGACCAGTCATCTCTTTCTAATAGTAGATTAAATCAAGATAAACGTATTGTAATATCAGGATGAGTTGCAAATATTAAGGTTAGATCTTTATACTTTTTATTATGAATCTATAATAATTTATTTTATATTATGACAATAAAATAAAATAAAAATATTTAAATACCATTATTGGGCTTTAGAAACATAATCAAAATTATTTCTGTATACAAACCCTTCAATACCGTTATCCATTGTGCATTATTATTTTTAAGGTACATTTAATAGCTCTATTTTAAGATGAATCATTGCTAAGAACAATTTTATACAAATGTGCACTTGAATACATTTTTATGTATGATATGTGCATTTACTGTTAGAAACTCTTTTATTCATATTGAAATTTCATTAAAGTCCAGAACAAGACATTACATGCTAATCAGTATTTGAATTCAAGAAAGCACGCAATCAAAATTGTCTACTGCAATAGCATAGAGAGACTCAATTTTAGATAGCTGTACATTTCATTTTTAATCAGCAGATCCTTAATCTAAGTGTTTATGAGAACTAAAGGTTAGATTGGGCTCAAGATATGAATTTTGTGTGTATCGTAATGAAGTAGGAAACTTGACAACACTTCTCTTTTCATAACACCAATCAGTGATTCTGAAGAAGATGTATATTTAAATGCCATGTATTGTTAATCTGCAAGAACTCACCAAAAAAGAAAAAAAAAATAAGATTTATTTTATTTATTTTTTTACTTTAAACCATATGCTGCTGGATTACTGTGGTAAGCCAATAATGAGAATTTTTTATACTTTACCTTGCAGTGTATGTGACAACAATGCATACATATTATAACATTCCTTATCTAGACATATGCTATTGATTTATGTTAAAGAAGTTTAAAAAAAAGTTATTTTTTAAGTATTCTCTTCAAGGTCATAGAGGGGGTTGTGAGAAATGGACCCCCTTTATACAGTTCATGTATTCTTATGAATGGCTGCTTTCCTGTTACACAATAACTACTTTAACCCTTTGCCTCTGTAGACAGACCAAACCCTATTTTTTTAAAATCTGACATATGTCATTTTATGCAGTAAGAGCTTACTTATCCAAGTGATTCTGAGATTGCTTTCTCGTGACACATTATACTTCATGTTAGTGGTAAATTTCATTTGAATTCCCCTTATAAAGTGGGAGAATGGTACCTTATAAAATAATAATTACTTTACTTTCAACATGTGTCTACTTCATGTTGGCATCACTTTATACATTTTATTTTATCTTTTTAGGACGTTAGAAAGCTTAGAATTTTAGAAGCGCTTTTTTAAATTTTTTGAGAACATTTTCAAAACTAACTTTTTTAAGGACCAATTCATTTATGAACTCACTTTGTGGGGATTACACAATATAAACCACCCATAAATGACCCCATTTTAGAAAGTACAAGTAATTCAAGACCGATTTATGAAACTTTTTTTTAACCCTTTAGATGTTCTATAGGAATCAAAGCAAAATGTAGGTGTTATTTAAAAATCAAATTTTTTGTGCAGATGTAACATTTCAATACATTTGTTCCTGTAACACAAAAAGATTTAACAGCAAAACAAACCTAAAAATGCATTACTCTGATTCTTCAGTTTATAGAAACTGATTGTAAACCTTTTTATAGGCATGTGGCAAGGTTCAAAAGGGAAGGAACACAATATTGTTTTTGGAGGCCAAATTTTGCTGGTATGGTAATCAGGTGCTATATTTCATTTGAAGAGACCCAAGGTACCCCTACAGAGGAAACTCCCAAAAAGTTACTTAATTTTGGAAAATACACCCTTCAAGGAATTTATCAAAGGATGCAGTGAGTGCTTTGACCCAACAAGTGTTTCATAGAATTTAGAAATATTTGGCTATAAAAAAAAAAATTGTATTGCTTCCAATAAAACTACAAGGGGTAACAGGAGAAAATGCACCCCTCAGCTTGTTAGGCATTTTTTTCTTATCATGGGAACACCCAATATGTGGTCATAAATAGTGTTGAGTGCGAATATTCGAATATTTAATTTTTTTAGCGAATATCGGCACTTTGCTAATTCGTGAATATTTCGAATATAGCACTATAAATTCGCTATTTTGAATATTATTATATTTTTTTCTTTTTTTTCTTTTTTTTCTTTCCCACTTCCCAAAAGTAGTTCTTACCTGTCCTTACCTGTCCTGCCCATTATTATAACTTGAAGTAATCGCATTGCGATTTCAACTTAGACCTGGTTTACTATGGATGGCTTGGTAGAATTAGCGAAGATTACGAATATGACAAATGTATTCGTCATATTCCTCAAAACGAAGATAACGAAGTATTCTCCATCTTCGTTTTAGCTCCATATTCGTCAACTTTGCTAATTCTAGCAATCAAATAGGAAAGTTGACTATAGAGACAGCTGTGTTTAATTCGCTATGCGATTATATTACTTAGCTTTTTTTAAAATAAATAGAATAATTATAATAATTATCAAGTATTATAATTATTTTATTTATTTTTTTAAAAAGCAAAGTAATATTATCGCATAGCGAATTAAAAACTTAGCTGTCTCTAGTCAACTTTCCTATTTGATTGCTAGAATTAGCGAAGTTGACGAATATGGAGCTAAAACGAAGATGGAGAATACTTCGTTATCTTCGTTTTGAGGAATATGACGAATACATTCGTCATATTCGTCATCTTCGCTAATTCTATATATCAAACCAATAGGGAAGTTACCTTAAGTTAATGTCGCAATACGCGATTATTTAAATCGCATATTAATCGCGATAACTAGAATAATGATGAATTTTCGAATTTCGACGAATATGAGACGAATATTCAAGCGAATATTTGCGAATTTCGTCGAAATCGAAAATATGGCACCTCCTCATCACTAGTCATAAACTGCTGTTTGGGGACAAGGCAACGTTCAGAAGAAAGTAAACTGCATCTGGAATTTCTAACACAGAATTTAATGAACATTTTTTAAGAGCTATAAGTTTATAGAGTTGTGTGTCATTTTTTGCAAGACAGGCTACAGGTGATAGTGGTACCATTTTGGGGTAGGGGTACATATGAATTTCTAAATTGCATTTTACTTAATTTTTTAGCAGGTGAGGTGGTCAAAAATTCAATTTTAAGGGGTTCTCTCTACAGTATATATAATATGGTAACTTTATTTGGGTTGACATGATTGTGGCGATATAATTTTTTTATGTTTTAATACTGTTGCATCACAAAAACACATTTTTATTAAAAATTTATTATATTTTGCATTGCCATATACTAATATCCAGTTATTTGAATTGTACCATTTTGGGGTACAAATGACTCTTTGATTGCCTTTTATGCAATTTTTCTGGGAGGTGCAAATTTTTTTGCACCTCTGTTCACCAAGCCAGATAAGTAACATAATCCTTTTATAGTTCAGGTCCTTATGAATGCTTTATTAATAATAATAATAATAATAATAATAATAATAATAATAATAAAAACCTTTATTAACAAAACTTGTCAACTTGGTTTCCATGTTAAAAAATAAATGGCCAATGTGTGTTTTATTGAAAGTGTTAATGCAAAGCAAGATACTGTTAAAAATAAATTAGAGAACACATGGGAAGAAAGGCAAAGAAATAAAACAGATGACAATAGATATATTTTATATAGCAAAAGAAAAATCCAAGGTCAAGCAGGATAATTGTATTTTTAAGGAGAGTGAATTCTAAATTGCAAAAGTTATAAGGTAGAAACTAATTTAACAAGACAAGATATTATAAATGGAAAGAATGTATACAAGGAATATGTAAGGATGACCTATGAAATTTCAGTCTAGCATGTGGAAGCTAGATTATATCATTGGACATATAATATCATAAGACTAATAAAAAGCAAAGAAAGAAAGGACACCTCTATAAGATTTATATCAAAAGTATCATACATTTAATTTTAGTTTCCATAATAAGATTTAAGTTTTGAGAAGTGAAATTGTCTTTTTTTTTTTTTTTTTGCTGCTATAGCTATTCATATTTTATGTGTGAAAATTCCCCTGGGACTGCTATCATGAAGAAACACACTTCCTGCCTGTATTTCCTGTATAGACAGCATAGCAGGGGGTGTGTGTGCTTTATGGTAGCTGAAATGAATGAAACTCAATGTAAAAGATAATTAGTACTTAAACATAATTAGACATTCAGAGTATTATCTATGTATAGTGTATAGTATTGGTATCCTACCTTATATAGACCCCCAGAAATACAATAAAGCTATCATTAATTTGCCCACTCTCCAATGATATGATTCTCCTCATCCTGTATATATATATTATCTCACAAAAGTGAGTATACCCCTCATATTTTTGTAAATATTTTATTATATATTTTCATGGGACAACACTGAAGATATGACACTTTGATACAATATAAAGTAGTCGATGTATAGCTTGTATAACAGAGAACATTTGGTGTAACCCCAAAATAACTCAACACATAGCCATTAATGTCTAAACCACTGGCAACAAAAGTGAGTAAACCCCTAAGCAAAAATGGCCAAATTGTGCCCAATTAGCCATTTTCCCTCCCTGGTGTCATGTGACGTCACGTGTTAGTGTTACAAGGTCTCAGGTGTGAATGGGGAGCAGATGTATTAAATGTGGTGTTATCGCTCTCATATTCTCTCATACTGGTCACTGGAAGTTCAACATGGCATATCATGGCAAAGAACTCTCTGAGGACCTGAAAAAAAGAATTTCTCTGCATAAAGATAGCCTAGGCTATAAGAAGATTGCCAACACCCTGAAACTGAGCTGCAAAATGGTGGCCAAGACCATACAGTGGTTTAACAAGACAGGTTCCACTCAGAACAGGTCTTGCCATGGCCGACCAAAGAATTTGAGTGCACATGCTCAGTATTATATCCATACATTGTCTTTTCAAAATAGAAGTATGAGTGCTGCCAGCATTCCTGCAGAGGTTGAAGGGGTGGGGGAAAAGCCTGTCAGTGCTCAGACAATACGATGCATACTGCATTAAATTGGTCTGCATGGCTGTCATCCCTCTTCTAAAGATGATGCACAAGAAAGCCCGCAGTTTGCTGAAGACAAGCAGACAAGGGACTTGGATTACTGGAACCATGTCCTATGGTCTGATGAGATGAAGATAAACTTATTTGGTTCAGATGGTGTCAAGTGTCTGTGGAGGCAACCAGGTAAGGAGTACAAAGACAATTGTGTCTTGCCTGCAATCAACCATGCCAGCTGTGGGGAGCTACAGTTCATTGAGGGAACCATGAATGCCAGCATGTACTGTGACATACTGAAGCAGAGGCAGACTGGACCGCAGGGCAATCTTCCAACATGAAGATCCTAAATAACCTCCAAGATGACCACTGCCTTGCTAAAGAAAGGGTAAAGAGGGGGTAAAGGTGCTGGACTGGCCAAGAATGTCTCCAGACCTAAACCCTATTGAGCATCTGTGAGACATCCTAAAACAGAAGGTGGAGGAGCCCAAGGTCTCGAACATCCACCAGCTCTGTGATGTCATCATGGACGAGTGGAAGAGGATTCCAGTGGCAACCTGTGAAACTCTAGTGTACTCTATGCCCAAGAGAGTTAAGGCAGAGATGGAAAATAATGGTGGCCACACAAAATATTGACTCTTTGGGCACATTTTGGCCATTTTCACTTAGGTGTGTACTTACTTTTGTTGTTAGCAGTTTTAAAATGAATGGCTATGTGTTGAGTTATGTTGAGGGCACATCAAATGCACACTGTTATACAAGCTGTACACTGACTACTTTACATTGTATCAAAATGTCATATCTTCAGTGTTGTCCCATTAAAATATATAATTAAATATTTAAAAAAAAGGTCAGGAGTGTGCTCACTTTTGTGAGATACTATATATATCTAACAAGCGAATAACAGAGCAAAATGAGTGTCAGCCTAGTGCAATTGCTGTAGTGATCGATAAGAAATCTGGAAAATGCTATATTTTTTATGTGAATAGTCTCATAAAAAAAAAATCTAACTTAAAGGGGTTGTTCAATTTTCTAATGTTTTTAAATAAATCTCATCCCCCACACCCATACACACACCCAGTAGACAAGGGAAGAATACTTACTTGTTCCCCAACGTTAGGTTCTGGCTCCCTGGGTCAATTGCTGTCTTCAGTATGCTGTATGATGGTCCCGACAATTAAACTTCCAGCATGGACAGGGGTCATATGTTTATGCAGCCAATGACTGATGGCAGTGGTGGAGTACCCCTCAAGCGACACATAATTGCAGTGATATGCCACATGGGGACCTGCATAGCATCAGTTAATCCTGGAAGAGAATGTCTTTCAGTTGTTGACCTATAGCTCAAGCAGAGTTGAGTTGCATAGCAGTGATTAGTATTGAGCGGGAGGTGCCATATTCGATTTTGCGATATTTCGCGAATATTCGATTGAGTATTCGTCTTATATTCATCGAAAATCGAATATTCGTCATTATTCTATTTATCGCAATTAATATGCAATTTAATTATTCGCGTATTGCGATTTTAACTGTATAAGGCAACTTTCCTATTGGTTGGCTAATGGCTATATGTGTATTTTACGAATATTGACTATATTGCTATAACTTCGTTTTTTAGAATATGACAAATATATATAATCGTTATTTAGAATATTCGTCTTTTTTTTTTCAATCTGTACTGTTATTCCACTTTGGCATACTCCTCCTAGACAAGCGTCCCCGTCACCATGGGAACACCTGTGTGTTAGAATATACCATTGGATCTGAGTTTTCACAATCTCAGGGAAAACTCAGATCCGATGGTATTTTCTAACCCACAGGTGTTCCCATGGTGACGGGGACGCTTTTCGGGGAGGAGTATGCCGAAGTTGATTAACAGTACACATTGAAAAAAATATATAACATTTTCTAAATAACGAATATATTCGCTATATTGCTATATATTCATTATTTTGAATATTCATGGATATTCCAATGAAAAGAATATATGTCAATATTCAGCCGATAATAGTTTGATAAATAAAAATTTGTCTAGATGGGCTTAGACGATTACCTCAGTCAGGCAGGCCAAGCAGAAAGGAGCACCAGTACAGCAACGGCCGGGTGCAATAATCGAAATCATGATTTCAATATTTTTTTTTTCTAATAATATTTGATTTATTATATTCGCTATCGCTCTCCCTAATTTAAATAAAGTGGGTAACGCAAACGTGCGTGAAAAAGCATCTGACGTAATTTACAGTATTCAAACTGCCCAGTGTGAACTACCCTTCATCAAGCATTCATCACTAGTTGAATGAATACAATGACTACTGGAAGTATGTCAAAATTCAGACACATATTTGAGAAAGATGAGGACTAGTGTTGAGCGCGAACATTCGAATAGCAAATATTAATCGCGAATATCGCAACTTCGATAATTTGCGAATATTACGAATATACTGCTATATATTGGTTATATCGAATATTTGTCATTTTTTTTACATCTGAACAAATGATTCCTCCCTGCTTAAAATGCTTGTGGTCAATGAGTCATTGGCCCACAAGCAAGAAGCAGGGAGGAATCATGACTTTAGATGTTGAAAAAAGACGAATATTCTAAAAAATGAATACATAACACTATAGCGAATATATTCGTTTTTGAAATTTTTTTGAATATTCGTCTTTTTTTTTTTCTCCAAACAGTACAGTTAAACCCCTTTGGTATACTCCTCCCCACAAGCGTTCCCGTCACCATGGGAACGCCTGGTGGTTAGAATATACCATCGGATCTGAGTTAGATCGTGAAAACTCAAATCCGATGGTATATTCTAACACAGTGGCGTTCCCATGGTGATGGGGACGCTTGAAGTTAGAGTATACCAACAGGTGCATACATACTGGCCCCCTGCTGCCCGGCGGCACCTGACCTCTGACAGGGCACTGTGATCCACACAATTAACCCCTCAGGTGCCGCATCTGAGGGGTCAATTGTGCGGATCACAGCACCCTGTCAGAGGTCGGGTGCCGCCGGGCAGCAGTGCGCCTCCCCCCCCCACTATTAAAATCATTCATGGGCAGTGCACCCTAACCCCCCCTCACCAGTATTACAATCATTGGTGGCAGTGCACCCTCAATCCCCCCTTTCTCCCCAGAATTAATCATTGCTGGCAGTGCGCCCTCAATCCCCCCTCCCTCCCCAGTATTAATCATTGCTGGCAGTGCGCCCTCCATCCCCCCTCCCTCCCCAGTATTAATCATTGTTGGCAGTGCAACCCCCCCATCATTGGTGGCAGCGGCATTTCCGATCGGAGTCCCAGCAGTGTAATGCTGGGACTCCGATCGGTTACCAACTTATCATTGCAGCCAGGACGCTACTGAAGTCCTGGCTGACATGGTCAGTTAGTCAGCATTGTACTTACCTGCGCTGGGGCCGCCGGGCGCTTCTTCTTTTCAAACTCACAGGTCTGTGTGGCGCATTGCTATAAGCATACGCTGCACAGACCTGTGAGTTTGAGAAGAAGGAGCGCCAGGCGGCCCCAGCGCAGGTAAGTACAATGCTGACTGACCATGGCAGCCAGGACTTCAGTAGCGTCCTGGTTGCCATGGTAACCGATCGGAGCCCCAGCATTACACTGCTGGGACTCCGATCGGAACTGCCGCTGCCACCAATGATGGGGAGGGGGGGCCCACTGCCAGCAATGATTAATACTGGGGAGGGAGGGGGGATTGAGGGCGCACTGCCACCAATGATTGTAATACTGGTGAGGGGGGGGTTAGGGCGCACTGCCCATGAATGATTTTAATAGTGGGGGGGAGGCGCACTGCTGCCCGGCGGCACCCGACCTCTGACAGGGTGCTGTGATCTGCACAATGAACCCCTAAGGTGCGGCACCTGAGGGGTTAATTATGTGGATCACAGTGCCCTGTCAGAGGTCAGGTGCCGCCGGGCAGCAGGGGGCCAGTATGTATGCGCCTGTTGGTATAATCTAACTTCAAGCGTCCCCATCGCTGGGAACGCCTCTGTGTTAGAATATACCATCGGATTTGAGTTTTCACAATCTAACTCAGATCCGATGGTATATTCTAACCACCAGGCGTTCCCATGGTGATGGGAACGCTTGTGGGGAGGAGTATACCAAAGGGGTTTAACTGTACTGTTTGGAGAAAAAAAAAAAGACGAATATTCAAAAAAATTTCAAAAACGAATATATTCGCTATAGTGTTATGTATTCATTTTTTAGAATATTCGTCTTTTTTCAACATCTAAAGTCATGATTCCTCCCTGCTTCTTGCTTGTGGGCCAATGACTCATTGACCCACAAGCATTTTAAGCAGGGAGGAATCATTTGTTCAGATGGAAAAAATGACGAATATTCTAAAAACAAATATCTTTCGCATAAAAATTTGCATTATGCGATATTTTTATTACAGACTTTTCGCAATAAAACAAATATCTTGAATACGAATATTCGCGAATATATGACGAATATTCTACCACATATTCGCGAAATATCGCAAATTCGAATATTGCCCCTGCCGCTCATCACTAATAAGGACAACATCATATTAACTGTAAGTAATATTCTCTTAAAGCATATATGTTGTTTTCATACATATTGCATGCAGCACAATGATTGTTCTGTAGATCACAAATTCAGAAATATTTGTAGATGTGATTATTATCTATATTGATACGATTTTTATATTTTTTTTGTCTGAAAGTCAATTCAACACATTTTAACTGGTTACAGTATATATTGCGAATTGGTGAAATTAGCATTCTTGTTTCGTCGGAGCACGATGTTAGTAGCATGTATGTATGGTCCATGGAAAAACTCTATCACATGCACATAGCACATCAATTTTCCTGCCACTAAATATATACCACACACTATATAACACACACACAATATACAGTATATAGAGATTCTATTTTATGACCAAGAGCTTTCTTGTAAGGCTTTGCCGGTTCATTTTGCGTTACACAGGGTGCACCCCGGCGAGGCGAACCAGCTATACAACACATATGGTACCATGCCTTAACAAGATAGGTACATCTCAGCTTACTTGGGCAATATCTGATTTGTCAGAGCCCACACACATAGAATCTCAATAGAATCAGGATTCTTAACAGTAACATGAAAATGTAAATTAAACTTAAAAATGCACAACCAAGTATCCGATAAAATCAAGTGTGCACTGCGCAACGCCTTCTGTGGCAAGGTCCACCTAACCACAGATACGTGGACCAGTAAGCACGGCCAGGGACGCTATATCTCCCTAACTGCACACTGGGTAAATGTAGTGGCGGCTGGGCCCCAGGCGGAGAGCTGTTTGGCGCACATCCTTCCGCAGCCAAGGATCGCAGGGCAACATTCTTTGCCTCCTGTCTCCTCCTCCTCCTACTCAGCTTTCTCCTCCTCTTCTTCCACCTGCTCATCCAGTCAGCCACACACCTTTACCACCAACTTCAGCACAGCCCGGGGTAAACGTCAGCAGGCCGTTCTGAAACTCATATGTTTGGGGGACAGGCCCCACACCGCACAGGAGTTGTGGCGGGGTAAAGAACAACAGACCGACGAGTGGTTGCTGCCGGTGAGCCTCAAGCCTGGCCTGGTGGTGTGCGATAATGGGCAAAATCTCGTTGCAGCTCCGGGACTAGCCGGTTTGACGCACATCCCTTGCCTGGCGCATGTGCTGAATTTGGTGGTGCAGAAGTTCATTCACAAATACCCCAACATGTCAGAGCTGCTGCATAAAGTGCGGGCCGTCTGTTCGCGCTTCCGGCGTTCACACCCTGCCGCTGCTCGCCTGTCTGCGCTACAGCGTAACTTCGGCCTTCCCGCTCACCGCCTCATATGCGACGTGCCCACCAGGTGGAACTCCACCTTGCACATGCTGGACAGACTGTGCGAGCAGCAGCAGGCCATAGTGGAGTTTCAGCTGCAGCACGCACGGGTCAGTCGCACTGTGGGTCAGCCCCACTTCACCACCAATGACTGGGCCTCCATGCGAGACCTGTGTGCCCTGTTGCGCTGTTTCGAGTACTCCACCAACATGGCCAGTGGCGATAACGCCGTTATCAGCGTTACAATACCACTTCTATGTCTCCTTGAGAAAACACTTAGGGCGATGATGGAAGAGGAGGTGGCCGAGGAGGAAGAGGGGTCCTTTTTAGCACTTTCAGGCCAGTCTCTTCAAAGTGACTCAGAAGACAGCAGAGGCCAGGTACAAATGTGGCCAGACAGGGCCCACTACTGGAGGACGAGGAGGACGAGGATGAGGAGGAGGTGGAGGTGGAGGAGGATGAGGATGAAGCAGGTTCACAGCGGGCTGGCACCCAACGCAGCTCGGGCCCATCACTGGTGCGTGGCTGGGGGGAACAGGCACACAAACTACAGTGGCCGAGCAATATACAGTAAGATATAACACACTCCCACATGAATAGTAAAATCTCTCCTCTCTGTCCTGGAGATAATTGGATAAAGGGACCCGACATAGTTCCATGCGGTCGAAGACCATTGTGTTTGCTAAATCTATCATAGGCAATATCCATTGTGTTTGTGGATTGTGTCATGGGCAATATCCATTGTGTTCGCTAATGTCCATTGTGTTCGCTAACTGCGTCATAGGCAGATAAGGTGGTTTTTGTACATTTAAAGGGTGAAATAGGGTTAACTACATGAACAGCAGATGAAATACAAGAGTGTGGGCATTCATAAAACAGGGATTTTGTCACAATTTTTTTTACAAATGATTACTTAATACTGGTTTTGACATGTACAAAATCATCCGGTTAAGTCATACATCTTTCCCTCGCTGTGATTGCATACATATATAGAGTTATACTCACAACGCGGGACCCATGTATGATGTCACTGGATGATTTCATACGTTTCACACACACATAAATATATATATGTCTCGTTGTTTATATATACATCAACTGCAAAATATCTTTCAGTATTCCGGTAAAAAGGACCCGTCCATTACATACATGTCACTACCAGAGCTTTGAGACGTTCTCACAGCTCTGTTTCTCCACCCCTGTGATGATGTCACTACTAGAGCTTGGAGGAGTTCCCTCTGCTCTGTTTCTCCGCCCCTGTGTTGAGGTCTTTACTACCTCCCAGCTGTCCCTCCTGTGTTTGATTTCTCTGCCTTTAAATCACCCCTCCTCCTTTGCAGGGTGTGGATTATACTTTTCATTTGAGCTGTATCTCTCGCTTGAGTATCTTCACTTGTGTGTTATCTTTCTATGGACCTGAGTTCTGCTGAAGCAAGTACTTCAGATAGTGTCTGCTGACTTTGGATCTGCCTTCACTGCTGCTGCAGCTCCTTCAGTTAAGTGTGCAGACATTGTGTGTTTCTGTTTGTTTTGTGACTGGATCCGAGGCGACCCCGGTTCCGTCCATATTCTGAGCAGGGCACCGGTGGCCGTGCCCCTTCCACTATTGTAGGGGTTACAGTGGTCATCAGCCTTAGGTACGGGGGCATGTCTCGATCCACCATTTGGAGAGCTTTTATGGTCTGACAGGGGTCACCCTTTATCCTCCCTAGTTTGGGTCCGGTCAGTAGCTTATTCACTGTGTATGCTTTTGTTTGTCTCACATACAGACGTGACATTATAATCCACCATAACCGTCCTTTTTGACATGGATCCGCTTTCTAAACTGGTTGACCGTATGCAGTGTCTTTCTTTGGTGGTAGCGGATCTCCGTCAATCTATGACTCAGCTTCATGCATTGGGCTATGCTCCGGCCCATGGAGTCTGTTGCGAGCCAAAGGTCTCACTTCCGGAAACGTTCTCCGGGGGCAGTGAGAATTTTGTTCGCTTCAGAGAGGCATGCAAACTCCATTTTTGCTTGTGTCCCCATTCCTCTGGTAATGAGGAGCAGAGGGTGAGGATTGTCATCTCCCTGCTCAGGGCTAATTCTCAGACTTGGGCTTTATCGCTGCCATCGGGGGATCCCTTCCTTCGATCCGTGGAAAGATTTTTTGTGGCCCTGGGGCAGATATATGATGACCCGGATCGTGTTGCTCTGGCTGAATCCAACTTACATTTTTTATGCCAGAACAAACTGTCTGCGGAGCTTTATTGTTCTGAATTTCGGAGATGGGCAGCTGATTCAGGTTGGAATGATGCTGCACTCCGGAGTCAGTTCTGTCATGGTCTCTCAGAGAGATTGAAAGATGCGTTTGCTTTCCAGGAGAGACCAACGTCCTTAGAGTCTGCCATGTCATTGGCGGTACGCCTTGACAGGCGTCTAAGAGAAAGAAACGAGACCTCTCTGTCCAGCCATTGTCAGTCTAGGGGCAGTGGTGCGGACTCATTCAGTGTGCAGGGGCCTCATCCTGTCTCAGTCCCCTCTGAGGAGGAGCCCATGCAGCTAGGTCGACTTTCCCCTGATAAAGGAGGATTTAATCCTCAGAGAATGGTGTGTTTTTGTTGTGGGGGCATAGGTCATTTGGCAAATGTTTGTCCGTCTAGGAAATTCATGAACTGTACTAAGAGTGATAATAAGAGAAAAACCTCAAAAGGTAAATCATCAAACTCTGCTTCATCTGCTACTTTGGGCAAAGTTGATGTAGGAATTGATGCTTTTCCTCTGACCTGCAGTTCCCGTTTTCTCCTTTCTGCCAAGGTGGCGTTAGAGAGCAAAGTCATTTCTTGTGAAATTTTTATCGATAGTGGAGCGGCCGTCAATCTTATTGACACTCAATTTGTAGCCATGCATGGTTTTCAGGTTTGCACATTAGAAAAGGATATACCTGTGTTTGCTATTGACTCTGCTCCACTCTCACAAAGATCCCTGAAGGGCATTGTTCACAATATCCGGTTAGCTGTAGGTGACACTCATGTGGAGGATATTTTTTGTTTTGTCCTTAACGGATTGCCTTCTCCTCTAGTTCTGGGGTTACCCTGGCTCACTAGACATAACCCCACTATTGATTGGCAAGGAAGGCAAATAAATGAGTGGAGAGAGTTTTGTAGAGAGAATTGTCTCACAGCGACTTTGGCAGAGGTGTCTACTAAAATTGTGCCATCATTTCTCTCTGATTTCTCGGACGTGTTTTCCGAGAGCGGTGTTCAGGAGCTACCTCCTCACCGGGAGTTTGACTGTCCCATTAACCTCATTCCCGGCGCCAAGCTGCCAAAAGCTCGCCTCTACAATCTCTCACAACCGGAAAGAATCGCAATGCAAACCTATATCTCCGAGAGTCTCGATAAGGGGCATATTCGTCCCTCAAAATCACCTGTTGCCGCTGGGTTTTTTTTGTAAAAAAAAAAGATGGCTCTCTGAGACCTTGCCTAGATTTTAGGGAGCTGAACCGTATCACGATTCGCGATCCCTATCCCCTTCCTCTGATCCCAGACCTCTTCAACCAAATTGTTGGGGCCAAGGTTTTTTCCAAATTGGATTTGAGAGGCGCGTACAACCTAGTCAGGGTCAGAGAGGGGTATGAATGGAAAACGGCCTTTAATACCCCTAACGGGCATTTCGAGAATCTTGTTATGCCTTTCGGCCTGATGAATGCTCCGGCCGTCTTTCAGCATTTTGTTAACAGTATTTTCTACCATTTAATGGGGAAATTTGTATTGGTGTATATTGATGATATTTTGATTTTTTCCCCTGATGTTCAGACCCATCAGGATCATCTTTTTCAGGTTCTGCGGATTCTGCGGGAAAATAAATTGTACGCCAAGCTGGAGAAATGTGTTTTTATGGTATCGGAAATTCAATTTCTGGGTTTTCTCCTCTCTGCTTCTGGTTTTCGCTTGGATCCGGAGAAGGTCCGTGCTGTGCTTAAGTGGGAGCTTCCTGAGAATCAGAAGGCTTTGATGCGCTTTCTGGGTTTTGCGAACTATTACAGAAAGTTAATTTTGAATTATTCCTCTGTTGTCAAACCCCTCACTGACATGACAAAAAAGGGGGCGGATTTTTCCTCTTGGTCGGAGGAGGCGCTTGCAGCTTTTTCTAAGATTAAAGAGAGTTTTGCGTCTGCTCCCATCTTGGTGCATCCCGATGTTTCCTTACCTTTTATTGTTGAGGTGGATGCTTCCGAGGTGGGTGTGGGTGCGGTATTGTCCCTTCTCCTGCCAAATGGCGACCCTGTGCCTTTTTCTCTAAAAAACTCTCCCTGGCAGAGAGAAACTATGATGTGAGAGATAGGGAGTTGTTGGCCATCAAGATGGCTTTTGAGGAATGGTGCCAGGCACCCTTCACCGTTTTTACCGACCATAAGAATCTGGCGTACTTGGAGTCGGCCAAGCGTATGAATCCGAGACAGGCCAGATGGTCTCTGTTCTTCTCCAGATTCAATTTTGTCGTTACATTCCGCCCTGGGATCAAAAATGTGAAGGCTGTTTTCCGGGAGGAGGAAACTCCGAGGACCCGGGTCCCATTTTGGCGGAGGGGGTAGTTGTTTCTGCTCTGTATTCTGATTTGGAGGCCGAGGTCCAGGCTGCCCAGACTGAGGCACCTGCCCGTTGTCCTTCTGGGAAGTTGTTTGTGCCTCCTGAGTTATGTCACAAACTCTTCAAGGAGCATCATGATACTGTTCTTGCTGGTCACCCCGGGAGTAGAGCCACGGTAGATCTCATTGCTCAGAGATTTTGGTGGCCAGCTCTTCGTAAGTCGGTGGAGGGTTTTGTGGCTGCTTGTGAGACGTGCGCTCGCGCGAAGGTCCCTCGTTCACGGCCTTCAGGTCCCCTTCTCCCGTTACCCATACCTTCCCGTCCTTGGACACACCTGTCCATGGACTTTATCACGGATCTTCCTCGTTCCTCAGGGAAGTCGGTGATCCTGGTGGTGGTGGACCGTTTTAGCAAGATGGCTCATTTCGTACCCTTCCCTGGTTTAAACAATGCTAAAACGTTGGCGCAAGCTTTTGTCGACCATATTCTTAAATTGCATGGCATTCCCTCTGATATTGTTTCCGATAGAGGCACGCAGTTTGTGTCCAGATTCTGGAAGGCTTTCTGTTCTCGCCTGGGGGTTTGGCTGTCCTTCTCTTCTGCTTTTCACCCGCAGTCGAATGGTCAGACTGAACGTGTCAATCAGAATCTGGAGACATATTTTCGCTGTTTTGTGGCAGAGAACCAGGAGGATTGGTGTTCATTTCTCCCTCTGGCTGAGTTTGCTCTGAACAACCGTCGTCAGGAATCTTCTGATAAGTCCCCATTCTTTGGTGCATATGGGTTCCATCCGCAGTTTGGGACATTCTCGGGAGGGGCTCCTTCTGGTTTGCCTGAGGAGGAGAGATTTTCCTCATCTTTGTCTACCATTTGGCAAAAGATTCAGAGTAATCTTAGAAAGATAAGTGAGAAATATAAGCGTGTGGCTGATAAGAGACGTGTGCCTGGTCCGGACCTGAATGTGGGTGATCTGGTGTGGTTGTCTACAAGAAATATTAAACTGAAGGTTCCCTCCTGGAAATTGGGTCCCAAGTTTATTGGGCCTTATAAAATCTTGTCAGTCGTCAATCCTGTTGCCTTCCGTCTTGATCTTCCACGGGTTTGGAAGATACATAATGTATTTCACAGATCTCTCTTAAAACCATATGTCCAGCCCACGGTACCCTCCTCTTTGCCTCCTCCTCCGATTTTGGTTGATGGCAATCTGGATTTTGAGGTTTCAAGAATTGTGGACTCTCGCATTGTCCGCGGTTCTCTTCAGTACCTCGTTCATTGGAAGGGTTATGGTCCTGAGGAGAGGATGTGGGTCCCGGTGTCGGACATTAAAGCCACTCGCCTCATCAGGGCATTTCATAGGGCTCATCCTGAGAAGGTGGGTCCTGGGTGTCCGGAGTCCACCCGTAGAGGGGGGGGGGTACTGTCACTACCAGAGCTTTGAGACGTTCTCACAGCTCTGTTTCTCCACCCCTGTGATGATGTCACTACCAGAGCTTGGAGGAGTTCCCTCTGCTCTGTTTCTCCGCCCCTGTGTTAAGGTCTTTACTTCCTCCCAGCTGTCCCACCTGTGTTTGATTTCTCTGCCTTTAAATCACCCCTCCTCCTTTGCAGGGTGTGGATTATACTTTTCATTTGAGCTGTATCTCTCACTTGAGTATCTTCACTTGTGTGTTATCTTTCTATGGACCTGAGTTCTGCTGAAGCAAGTACTTCGGATAGTGTCTGCTGACTTTGGATCTGTCTTCACTGCTGCTGCAGCTCCTTCAGATAAGTGTGCAGACATTGTGTGTTTCTGTTTGTTTTCTGACTGGATCTGAGGCGACCCCGGTTCCGTCCAAATTCTGAGCAGGGCACCGGTGGCCGTGCCCCTTCCACTATTGTAGGGGTTACAGTGGTCATCAGCCTTAGGTACGCGGGCATGTCTCGATCCACCATTTGGATCTGGACATGTGCTTAGCAGCATAGGGAGAGCTTTTATGGTCTGACAGGGGTCACCCTTTATCCTCCCTAGTTTGGGTCCGGTCAGTAGCTTATTCACTGTGTATGCTCTTGTTGCTCACATACAGACGTGACAATACATCCCCCTCGTAATTTGCATGGGATTACAGAGTATATATATAAACATACAGTACAGACCAAAAGTTTGGACACACCTCATTCAAAGAGTTTTCTTTATTTTCATGACTATGAAGGCATCAAAACTATGAATTAACACATGTGGAATTATATACATAACAAACAAGTGTGAAACAACTGAAAATATGTGTCACGACCGCTATCCCAGCAGCAGTCGTGTCGCACCAGACGGAGGGGAAGGGGGACCCTTATCTACGGATGGGAAATAGAATGGCCACCCCTGACTAACCCTAAGCTGGCACCTGTCTGCCCTGATACCCTAGACGGGTTGTGAACCCGTGCGGCGAGAAGGATGCCTAAACCCTCAGTCGCCCTAACAAGACTGGACTGGGGAAAGGCCGATGGGAGCGCTAGTCACCATCACTCACGTCTAGGAAAACAACAGGGGAAGACAGCAACAAACAAACAACAGCAGAGATAGACTTATCCAGTCACAAGCAGAGAAGGCGATCCCAAACACGACAGTCCACGCCGGACAAGAGCTCCACAGCAACACCATCAAACGATCTCCTTCCAAGGTCAGAGTAGCACTGGAAGTAAGGACTATATCTGACAATGACTGCAAGTGAAAGTGAAACTAATATAGTAGCTGGGAGTGGCAGACAGGACTCACCTGAGAAGGATGCCTACAAACTCCCAGTCAGGACAAAAAGGTTCACAAGGCAAAACCCAGATGACATACCCTGAACCACGCAGCAAACTCACAAGCTATCGCGAGTAGCAAGTCGCTGCGACCTTCTCCTCCCAGACCTGTCTGGATCAGTCACAGTCGTGACAATATGTCATATTCTAGGTTCTTCAAAGTAGCCACCTTTTGCTTTGATTACGGCTTTGCACACTCTTGGCATTCTCTTGATGAGCTTCAAGAGGTAGTCCCCTAAAATGGTCTTCCAACAGTCTTGAAGGAGTTTCCAGAGATGCTTAACACTTGTTGGCCCTTTTGCCTTCACTCTGTGGTCCAGCTCACCCCAAACCATCTCGATTGGGTTCAGGTCCGGTGACTGTGGAGGCCAGGTCATCTGGCGCAGCACCCCATCACTCTCCTTCATGGTCAAATAGCCCTTACTTTCAAAGTTTTCCCAATTTTTAGGCTGACTGACTGACCTTCATTTCTTAACCCCTTAAGGACACATGACGTATTGGTACGGCATGTTTCCCGAGTCCTTAAGGACACATGACGTACCGGTACATCATGTGTTGTTCCGATCACTGCCGCCTGGCCGGCGGTGATCGGAACAAGGTGCCTGCTCAAATCATTGAGCAGGCACCTAGGCTAAATGCACGGGGGGGTCCCGTGACCCCCCCATGTCGGCGATCGCAACAAACCGCAGGTCAATTCAGACCTGCGGTTTGATGCGCTTTTTGCAGTTTCTGATCCCCGCAGTCAGGGACCGCGGGGATCAGAAACTGCAAAAAGCGCATCAAACCGCAGGTCTGAATTGACCTGCGGTTTGTTGCGATCGCCGACATGGGGGGGATCAGAAACTTTATAATGCCCAAAATATATATATTTCACCTCCCCCTGCACCCCTGAATGATTTTAGCCTGGTGGGAGGTGCAGGGGGAGGGTTGCGGGCGGTGCGGGAGGCGGGCGGTGCGGCAGGCGGGATCGCGATCCCCCGCCTGCCTCCTCTTGAATAATCGTTGGTGGCTAGTGGGTATACCAGGGTGCCAGCACATTGCTGGCACCCTGGTATAAACGGCTGACATCTGTGCTGCGATGTCAGCCGTTTAACCCTTTTCATACCGCGGTCCGTACGGACCGCTGTATGGAAAAGTTTAACAGCGCAAGGAGCTCCCTCCCTGTCCCATCGGGGGGCTGCTGTGCCTTTGCAGCCCACCGATGGAGAGGGAGAGAGCCCCCAGACAGCCCCCCGACTGCTAAAGGCAGAGATCTGTTCAGACAAAGTGTAAGTAAAATACAGTGCAGTACCCTATATAGTGTACTGTACTGTATTATACAGACATCAGACCCACTGTATCTTTAAGAACCAAGTGGGTCTGGGTCAAAAAAAATGAAAAAAAAGTGAAAAAAAAGGAAAAATCAAAAAACACATTTATCACTGATTAAAAATGAAAAAAAATATAATTTTCTACACATGTTTGGTATCGCCGCGTCCGTAACGACCTGATCTATAAAACGGTCATGTTACTTTACCCGAACGGTGAACACCATAAAAATAAAAAATAAAAAACTATGATTAAATTGAAATTTTGCCCACCTTACTTCCCAAAAAAAGGTAATAAAAGTGATCAAAAAAGTCGCATGTATGCCAAAATTGTAACAATCAAACCGTCATCTCATTTCTCAAAAATCATACCCTACCCAAGATAATCGCCCAAAAACTGAAAAAACTATGGCTCTTAGACTATGAAAACACTAAAACATGATTTTTTTTTGTTTCAAAAATGAAATCATTGTGTAAAACTTACATAAATTAAAAAAGTATACATATTAGGTATTGCCGCGTCCGTATTGACCGGCTCTATAAAAATATCACATGACCTAACCCCTCAGATGACCGCCGTAAAAAAAAAAAAAAAAAATGGTGTAAAAAAAGCCATTTTTTGTCATCTTACGTCACAAAAAGTGTAATAGCAAGCGATCAAAAAGTCATATGCACCCAAAAATAGTGCCAATCAAACCGTCATCTCATCCTGCAAAAAATGAGACCTTACTTAAGATAATCGCCCAAAAACTGATAAAAGTATGGCTCTTAGACTATAGAGACAATAAAACATTTTTTTGTTTTAAAAATGAAATCATTATGTAAAACTTACATAAATAAAGAAAATTGTATACATATTAGGTATCGCCGCATCCGTGACAACCTGCTCTATAAAATTACCAAATGATATAACCTGTCAGATGAATGTTGTAAATAACAAAAAATAAAACTGTGCCAAAAAAGCTATTTCTTGTTACCTTGCCGCACAAAAAGTGCAATATAGAGCAACCAAAAATTATATGTACCCTAAACTAGTACCAAAAAAACTGCCACCCTATCCCATAGTTTCTAAAATGGGGTCACTTTTTTGGAGTTTCTACCCTAGGGGGGCATCAGGGGGGCTTCAAATGGGACATGGTGTCAAAAAAAACAGTCCAGTAAAATCTGCCTTCCATAAACCGTATGGCATTCCTTTCCTTCTGCGCCCTGCCGTGTGACCGTACAGCTGTTTACGACCACTTATGGGGTGTTTCTGTAAACTACAGAATTAGGGCCATAAATAATGAGTTTTGTTTGACTGTTAACCCTTGTTTTGTAACTGAAAAAAAAATATTAAAATGGAAAATCTGACAAAAAAGTGAAATTTGGAAATTGTATCTCTATTTTCCATTAAATCTCGTGCAACACCTAAAGGGTTAACAAAGTTTGTAAAATCTGTTTTGAATACCTTGAGGGGTGTAGTTTCTTAGATGGGGTCACTTTTATGGAGTTTTTACTCTAGGGGTGCATCAGGGGGGCTTCAAATGGGACATGGTGTAAATAAACCAGTCCAGCAAAATCTGGCTTCCAAAAACCATACGGCGCACCTTTCACTTTACGCCCCGCTGTGTGGCCGTACAGTAGTTTACGGCCACATATGGGGTGTTTCTGTAAACGGCAGAGTCAGGGCAATAAAGATACAGTCTTGTTTGGCTGTTAAGCCTTGCTTTGTTAGTGGACAAAATGGGTTAAAATGGAAAATTAGGCAAAAAAATGAAATTCTCAAATTTCATCCCCATTTGCCAATAACTCTTGTGCAACACCTAAAGGGTTAACGAAGTTTGTAAAATCAGTTTTGAATACCTTGAGGGGTGTAGTTTATAGAATTGGGTCATTTTTGGGTGGTTTCTATTATGTAAGTCTTGCAAAGTGACTTCAGACCTGTAGTGGTCCCTAAAAATTGGATTTCTGAAAAATTTCAAGATTTGCTTCTAAACTTCTAAGCCTTGTAACATCCCCAAAAAATAAAATATCATTCCCAAAATAATTCAAACATGAAGTAGACATATGGGGAATGTGAAGTCATCACAATTTTTGGGGGTATTACTATGTATTACAGAAGTAGAGAAACTGAAACTTTGAAATATTCACATTTTTCAAAATTTGGGGGAAAATTAGGTATTTTTTTATGCAAAAAAAAAATATTTTTTTTACTTCATTTTACCAGTGTCATGAAGTACAATATGTGATGAAAAAACAATCTCAGAATGGCCTGGATAAGTCAAAGTGTTTTAAAGTTATCAGCACTTAAAGTGACACTGGTCAGATTTGCAAAAAATGGCCTGGTCCTTAAGGTGAAATAGGGCTGAGTCCTTAAGGGGTTAAAGTTATGATGGCTACTCGTTTTCTTTACTTAGCTGCTTTTTTATTGCCATAATACAAATTCTAACAGTCTATTCAGTAGGACTATCAGCTGTGTATCCACCTGACTTCTCCTCAACGCCACTGATGCTCCCAACCCCATTTATAAGGCAAGGAATCCCACTTAAATTAAACCTGACAGGGCACACCTGTGAAGTGAAAACCATTTCAGGGGACTACCTCTTGAAGCTCATCAAGAGAATGCCAAGAGTGTGCAAAGCAGTAATCAAAGCAAAAGGTGGCTACTTTGAAGAACCTAGAATATGACATATTTTCAGTTGTTTCACACTTGTTTGTTATGTATATAATTCCACATGTGTTAATTGATAGTTTTGATGCCTTCAGTGTGAATCTACAATTTGCATAGTCATGAAAATAAAGAAAACTCTTTGAATGAGAAGGTGTGTCCAAATTTTTGGTCTGTACTGTATATATATATATATATGCACACACACACACCATTAAATTCACCTCATAAACCAATAATTCAATGCTATATGGAAGGTTAAGATTGTAATAGGGGGAAGGTATGGGAGATCAGACATTAGTGATGTAAACTGTTGATTTTACATGGAAGACTAACATTAACCGCTGAATAGACCTGCGATAAACTGTGGATAAATAGAATTTAACAATCAAGTCCGCTCACCAGTCACCACCTATCGGCAAGCGAATTTAACCCCGCTTCTAATAAATAACTGTGACAACTAAGTCAACAGGGAGGGAGGGTGGGCAGGCTGCAGATCATGAATATGTGGCTTGGCAGACAGTATAACGCTGGCAGACACCAAAAGTAACTTACCCAACATAACACCATCCAATAACCCTGTATCTAATTGCAGAACTGTTGTTTAGTTCCCCAAACCGTCAATAACCCAGCCACAATACCCTATAGCACATCCTCCTAACAAATTCCTGTGTTAGCTCATCATACCTTGTAACTTCGAATAGCTCTACCCATCTATAACACTGGTTTTGGCATATTATAAAACCTTAAATTGAGGAAAATACACCATGTGGATAATCATAATCCCAAGCAGATCAATACATCTCTTAATTTCTTGATCTATTATGCTGATTATGAATTCTGAGTTTTTAGTCTAAATTCTTAACATTGTGTGATCATTTACAGGGCTTCCCTTTCCATCGACAAAATGACAAAGACCAAAAAGGCCTGTTGTGAATGTGGTGCAGGTGTCGATGGTCTGCACTTCCCCCCATCATGTCTGCACTTCATTCCCTGATGTCTGCACTCCCCCCCCTGATGTATGCACAATGGTGGAAGTCGAGGCGGAGGAGGCCAGACCTTCTCATCCACCAGAATCTAACCACCCAGGTCAAGAAGAAGAGGAGGAGGGAGAGGTGGTCTACACCCCCCACCAGGAGGGTAAATATGTCAAAATAATTCTGTATACATAAGATGTTCACATGCATCACATGACCCCCCACCCCCCTTTCAACTCTGGAGCAAAAATGCACATGTGTAAGAAATCTAAACTATAGCCGACCTTAGTTAATATGGCTGCCTGTTTACCTGAGCAGCCTTTGCACCCCAGTTAGCAAGCGACTACGCCTGGGGCCCGGGGGTTTGTTGTTACATAATAGTCCGTCCCTGTGTGTCCAGTCACTTCCCGCTGCGGCTTACTAGTAAATTGGCCGGTTGGTAAATGTTTATAAGTCCCTGCAATGTCCGCATCCGAGCCGCAGTTTTTACAGCTTGAATATGAACCCATTCAATTCCATGGTGCCGAAAAAGTTGCAGTCTGCAATCCGTGTGCTGTCCCCATCCGTAGCTCCGTTAAATAAACATTACCTGTCCTATTGTTGTCCGTTTTGCGGACAAGAATATGCGGTTATTGAAATGGCTGTCTGGGCAGTTACGCTAATTGCATAATGCACAGGGAAGCCTTACAGGTTTTTCAGATACAACATTTACAAGCCATGCAAAACACACAACGGTTGTGTGCATGTAGCCTAAGGCCCCTTTCACATGATCGTATGCCCTCTGAGACATACGGTCCATGAGCATGCCATATGTCCCGGAGCGGCATACAACGTGCGCACGGGAGCGTGCAGCATCATAGGTTACTATGCCAATAATGCATATTAACCATAGGTTACTATTGATGTTGTGCGCATCGGCCACCCGTGGGACGAATGTCCTGCACTCATATGAACACAGGACTATAGTCCCACGGGTGGACGATGCGGAGAGTATCATAGTAACCTCTGCTGCTGTGCACTCTCATGTGCACGATGTATGCTGCTCCGGGATATATGTCATGCTCATGGACCATATGTCTCGAAGGGCATATGGTCGTGTGCAAGTGGCATAAGTGTCTAAAGTAGCTAAAAAATATAAACTACCCCAAAAAATAACGTTAAACTGTATCCGAACTATCTCTAATCCAAAAAACACTAAAATGACCATAAACATGTGTAACTTCTGGATTTTGATGTAAATCTGAAGTGTTTATACACCTACTCCACACAATGCACTAATTGTCTGCTAAACAAAATTGCATTAATATTTTATTTTATTTTAAACATACAGTAATCTATAAATGCCATAAACTAATGGCCAAGTTCCAGAAGGAGCATCTAAAGAATCAATTGGATCTCCATAAGCTGCTGCGGCGGGTTTCGAAGAAGGTTCGGAAGATGGATAAGAGGAACCGTCATATAATGAAAGATATAGTGGATTTCCATGACAAACTAACAAAGTAACCAGAAAGGACAGTTATTGTTAAAATGTAAATTTTTATTGTTAAAATGTTATTAAAAAGATTTATCTGCCACAGACTTGATGTGTCCGATCTTGAAAGTTCTAGCAGTCGGAGGAACGTGTCGTGTTGTGTGTAGCTAATTTTGTACTTCTTTTTCTTGTTTTAAAAAAAAAGAATTATTTATTCAAACAAAAATTTTAGAAAGTCAAATAGTGTATTTTTTTTTCATGTTAGCCCATTTCTGCTGCACACTTACAACATGAAGCTGTCAGAGGTGTCTTGGTTTATTTTTGGTGTTGTCCTGGTCTGGTGGAGGCCCATTCCTGGGAACAAATTCCTGCAGCACACTTCGAACCTGCTTCTGTCTGTCATGCTGAGTTAGTCCGAGCTATGTGTAGGCCTTATACTGGACACTTAACATCTACCTGCTGCTGATGCTGAATAATGTTGAGCAGACACCTGGATGTTCGGGTTCGGCAGGTTCGGCCGAACTTGAAATAAAAGTTCTGGTTCGGGACCCGAACTTGACCCCGAACCCGAACCCCATTGAAGTCAATGGGGACCCGAACTTTTGGCTACTAAAATGGCTCTAAAATAGTCCTGGAAAGGGCTAGAGGGCAGCAAAAGGCATCAAAATGTGCTTAAGAGCATGGCAATTGTTCTGCAAACAAATGTGGATAGGGAAATGACTTAAAATAACATAAAATACAGAAAAATTAAAAATAAAACTCTGGATCTAGGAGTAGGAGGTTAAGGAGGCGGTGGATGGGTGGATGTGGCAGTGTAAGTGGAAGCGGTGGTGAAGGAGGAATAGGTAGCCAACACTGATTTGTGTTATTTTTTATTCTTTAATTGGGGTATCCCCCAAAATATTGGGACATATAACAAAATAAAACAAAGAATAAGTGCACTTGAGTACAAGAATGGATGGTTGAGGCTGGTATAAATGTCTATTCTGCACAAGGTACGGACAAGTCCTGTGGGATCCATGCCTGGTTCATTTTAATAAACGCAAGCTTGTCCACATTGGCTGTGGCCTTTGATAATGCTCTCTGCCGTGCTAAACACACGTTCACACTATACACTGGCTGCAGGGCAGGTCAGCACCTCCAAGGCTGACAAAGCTTTTCCACATTTTGGCCATGCTAACCCTGCCTTCTCAGGGGCTGGCGGTGCGCCAGCTGCGTTGACGACCTCTTCCTCCTTCTTTGCCTTCGCCTTGTGCTTCCACTGTGCCCCGTTGTCAGGTGGGAATGCCATCAGCAGCGTGTGCTTGTAGTCGCGCATCTTAACATAGTACCGAAAAAAGACATTTGTCCATCCAGTTCGGCCTGTCATCCTGCAAGTTGATCCAGAGGAAGGCAAAAAAAAAACTGTGAGGTAGAAGCCAATTTTCCTCACTTTAGGGGAATAAAAAATTCCTTCCCGACTCCAATCAGCCAATCAGAATATCTCCCTGGATCAACGACCCCTCTCTAGTAGCTATATCCTGTAATATTATTACACTCCAGAAAATCTTCCGATCAGTAACAGATGTTTTCACTAAATTTAGTTCCCTGTCAGCAATTTAGTTCCCTGTCACCCAGCAATACAACAGAGCATTTTGAGAGATTTAGGCCCCTGTCACCCAGGCACAGCAGGGGATCATTCACTGCAAAAGGGGGTTCATGTCACCCAGCAATAGAACAGAGGATTTTGGGAGAACGAGGCCCATGTCACCCAGGCACAGCAGGGGTTCATTCATGGCAAAAGGGGGTTCATGTCACCCAGCAATAGAACAGAGGATTTTGAGATATTTAGGCCCCTGTCACCCAGGCACATAAGGGGTTCATTCACGGCAAAAGGGGGTTAAGGTCACCCAGCAATAGAACAGACAATTTTGATAGATTTAGGCCCATGTCAACCAGGCACAGCAGGGGTTCATTCACGGCAAAAGGGGGTTCATGTCACCCAGCAATAGAACAGACAATTTTGAGAGATTTAGGCCCCTGTAACCCAGGCACAGCAGGGGTTCATTTACGGCAAAAGGGGGTTCATGTCACCCAGCAATAGAACAGAGTATTTTGAGAGATTTAGGCCCCTGTCACCCAGGCACAGCAGGGGTTCATTCACGGCAAAAGGGGATTCATGTCACCCAGCAATAGAACAGAGGATTTTGAGAGATTTAGGCCCCTGTCACCCAGGCACAGCAGGGGTTCATTCCCGGCAAAAGGGGGTTCATGTCACCCAGCAATAGAACAGACGATTTTGACAGATTTAGGCCCATGTCAACCAGGCAAAGCAGGGGTTCATTCACGGCAAAAGGGGGTTCATGTCACCCAGCAATAGAACAGAGGATTTTGAGAGATTTAGGCCCCTGTCACCCAGGCACAGGAGGGGTTCATTCACATCAAAAGGGGGTTCATGTCACCCAGCAATAGAACAGATGATTTTGAGAGATTTAGGCCCCTGTCACCCAGGCACAGCAGGGGTTCATTCACGGCAAAAGGAGGTTCATGTCACCCAGCAATAGAACAGACGATTTTGATAGATTTAGGCCCATGTCAACCAGGCACAGCAGGGGTTCATTCACGGCAAAAGGGGGTTTATGTCACCCAGCAATAGAACAGAGGATTTTGAGAGATTTAGGCCCCTGCCACCCAGGCACAGGAGGGGTTCATTCACGTCAAAAGGGGGATCATGTCAACCAGCAATAGAACAGACGATTTTGAGAAATTTAGGCCTCTATCACCCAGGCACAGCAGGGGTTCATTCACGGCAAAAGGGGGTTCATGTCACCCAGCAATAGAACAGACGATATTGAGAGATTTAGGCCCCTGTCACCCAGGCACTGCAGGGGTTCATTCACGGCAAAAGGGGGTTCATGTCACCCAGCAATAGAACAGACGATTCTGAGAGATTTAGCCCCCTGTCAACTAGGCACAGCAGGGGTTCACTCACGGCAAAAAGGGGTTCATGTCACCCAGCAATAGAACAGACGATTTTGATAGATTTAGGCCCCTGTCACCCAGGCACAGCAGGGGTTCATTCACGGCAAAAGGGGGTTCATGTCACCAAGCAATAGAACAGACGATTTTGAGAGATTTAGGCCCCTGTCACTCAGGCACTGCAGGAATTCATTCACGGCAAAAGGGGGTTCATGTCACCCAGCAATAGAACAGACGACTTTGAGAGATTTAGGCCACTGTCATCCAGGCACAGCAAGGGTTCATTCACGGCAAAAGGGGGTTCATGTGACCCAGCTATAGAACAGACGATTTTGAGAGATTTAGGCCCCTGTCACCCAGGCACAGCAGGGTTCATTCACGGCAAAAGGGGGTTCATGTCACCCAGCAATAGAACAAATGATTTTGAGAGATTTAGGCCCCTGTCACCCAGGCACAGCAGGGTTCATTCACGGCAAAAGGGAGTTCATGTCACCCAGCAATAGAACAGATGACTTTGAGAGATTTAGGCCACTGTCATCCAGGCACAGCAAGGGTTCATTCACGGCAAAAGGGGGTTCATGTCACCCAGCAATAGAACAGACGATTTTGAGAGTTTTAGGCCCCTGTCACCCAGGCACAGCAGGGTTCATTCACGGCAAAAGGGGGTTCATGTCACCCAGCAATAGAACAGAGGATTTTGAGAGAGTTAGGCCCCTGTCACCCAGGCACAGCAGGGGTTCATTCACGGCAAAAGGGGATTCATGTCACCCAGCAATAAAACAGATTATTTTGAGAGATTTAGGCCCCTGTCACCCAGGCACAGCAGGGGTTTGTATACGCCAAAAATAGTAAAATTTCACCCGACAATTGAAAATAAGATTTTTTTTCAATTTAGGGCACTAAAATTGGCACTTTTTTGCATTAAAATGGCTCTAAAATAGTCATTGAAAAGGCTAGAGTGATGTAAAAGGCAGTAATATGTGCTTAAGAGCATGGCAACTGCTCGGCAAACAAATGTGGATAGGGAAATAACTTAAAATGAAATAAAATAACTAAAAATTACAAATTATTAACCTGCAACACCGAGAAGGAGGTGGATATGGAGTCGGAGGTTGAGGAGGCAGTGAATGTGGTGTTGTAGGTGGAGGCAGCAATGGAGGAGGAACAGGTACCCAACAATGTTTTTTTACATTTTTTATTGGGATAGGTAGCCCCCAAAATATTGGGACAAATAAAAAAAAAGAAAACAAAGAATCATTGCACTTGACTTGAGTACAAGAATGTATTTTTGATGGTGGTATAAATGTCTATTCTGCAAAAGGTACAGACAAGTTTTGTGGGATCCAAGCCTGGTTCATTTTAATGAACGTGAGCTTGTCCACGTTGGCTGTGGACAGGCGGCTGCGTCTGTCTGTAATGACGCCTCCTGCCGTGCTAAATACACGTTCAGAGAGTACAGGGCAAGCTCTGGTTATGTGGACAATTTGGAGACCCAGAAGTTGAATGGGGCAGAACCATCAGTCAGTACGTGTAGGCGTGTGCACAGATACTGTTCCACCATGTTGTTCAAATGCTGCCTCCTTCTAACACGCTCCATATCAGCAGTTGGGGCCGGTTTTTGCGGCGAGGTGACAAAGCTTTTCCACATGTCGGCCATGCTAACCCTGCCTTCTGAGGTGCTGGCGCTGACACAGCTGCGTTGGCGACCTCTTCCTCCTCCCCTGCCTTCGCCTTGTGCTTCCACTTGTCCCCTGGCGTCAGTCGGGAATGCTCTCAGGAGCGTGTCTACCAGCGTGCGCCTGTAGTCGCGCATCTTCCGATCACGCTCTAGTGAGTGAATTAAGGACGGAACATTTTCTTTGTAACGGGGATCCAGCAGGGTGGCCACTTAGTAGTCAGCACACGTTAAAATGTGGGCAACTCTGCAGTAGTTGCGCAGGCACTGCAGCATGTAGGTGCTCATGTGTGCCAGGCTGCCCAGAGGTAAGGACAAACTGTCCTCTGTGGGAGGCGTATCGTCTGTGTCCTCCGTATCTACTGCAGAGTTGCCCACATTTTAACGTGTGCTGAGTACTAAGTGGCCACCCTGCTGGATCCCCGTTACAAAGACAATGTGCCGTCCTTAATTCCCTCACTGGAGCGTGATCGGAAGATGCGCGACTACAGGCGCACGCTGGTAGACGCGCTCCTGAGTGCATTCCCGACTGACGCCACGCACCAGTGATGGGCCCGAGCTGCGTTGAATACCACCCCGCTGTGAACATGCTTCATTTTTATACTCCTCCTCATCCTTCAGTAGTGGGCCCTGGCTGGCCAAGTTTGTACCTGGCCTCTGCTATTGCATAAATCCTCTTTCTGAGACATTTCTAAAAGACTGGCACCAAAGAGATGACCCCTCTTCCTCCTCCTCGTCCTGGGCCACATCCTCTTCCATCATCGCCCTAAGTGTTTTCTCAATGAGACATAGAAGTTGTATTGTAACGCTGATAACTGCGTCATCACCACTGGCCATGTTGGTGGAGTACTCGAAACAGCACACACAGGTCTCGCATGGAGGCCCAGTCATAGGTTGTGAAGTGGTGCTGTTCTGCAGTGCGACTCACCCGTGCGTGCTGCAGCTGAATCTCCACTATGGCCTGCTGCTGCTCGCACAGTCTCTCCAGCATGCGCAAGGTGGAGTTCCACCTGGTGGGCACGTCGCATATGAGGCGGTGAGCGGGAAGGCCAAAGTTATGCTGTAGAGCAGACAGTCGAGCGGCAGCAGGATGAGAACGCCGGAAGCGCGCACTTTATGCAGCAGCTCAGACATGTTGGGGTAGTTGTGAATGAATTTCTGCACCACCAAATTCAGCACATGTGCCAGGCAAGGGATGTGCGTCAAACCGGCTAGTCCCAGAGCTGCAACGAGATTTCGCCCATTATCGCACACCACCAGGCCGGGCTTGAGGCTCACCGGCAGCAACCACTCATCGGTCTGTTGTTCTATACCCCGCCACAACTCCTGCGCGGTGTGGGGACAGTCTCCCAAACACATCAGTTTCAGAATGGCCTGCTGATGTTTACCACTGGCTGTGCTGAAGTTGGTGGTGAAGGTCTGTCGCTGACCGGATGAGGAGGTGGTAGAAGAGGAGGAGGAAGCCAGGTAGGAAGAGGAGGCAACAGGAGGCAAAGAACTATGCCCTGCGATCCTTTGCGGCGAAAGGACGTGCATTAAACAGCTCTCTGCCTGGGGCCCAGCCGTTACTACATTTACCCAGTGTGCAGTTTGGGAGATATAGCGTCCCTGGCCGTGCTTACTGGTCCACGTATCTGTGGTTAGGTGGACCTTGCCACAGATGGCGTTGCGCAGTGCACACTTGATTTTATCCGATACTTGGTTGTGCAGGTTGGGCACGGCTCTCCTGGAGAAGTAGTGGTGGCTGAGAATGACGTACTTTGGGACAGCAAGCGACATGAGCTGTTTGAAGCTGTCCGTCTCCACCAGCCTGAATGACAGCATTTAAAAGGCCAGTAGTTTAGAAATGCTGGCATTCAGGGCCAGAGATCGAGGGTGGCTAGGTGGGAATTTAAGCTTTCTCTCAAAGGTTTGTGAGATGGAGAGCTGAACGCTTCCGTGTGACATGGTGGAGATGCTTGGTGACTGAGGTGGTGTTGTTGGTGGCACATCCTCTGTTTGCTGGGCGGCAGGTGCCAACGTTCCTCCAGAGGTGGAGGAAGAGGCCGAGGCAGCAGCAGAAGAGGGAGCAGGAGGGGCCTGAGCCCTTTCTTGGTTTTGAAGGTGCTTACTCCACTGCAGCCGTGTCTCGCATGTAGATGCCTGGTCATACAGGTTGTGCTAAGGTTCAGAACCTTAATGCCTCGCTTCAGGCTCTGATGGCACAGCGTGCAAACCACTCAGGTCTTGTCGTCACCACATTGTGTGAAGAAGTGCCATGCCAGGGAACTCCTTGATGCTGCCTTTGATGTGCTCTGTCCCTGGTGGCGGTGGCCAGTAGCAGGCGAACTGTTTCGGCGACGGCTGCTCTGCTTTTGCACCCAGCTCCCTCTTTTGCTGCGCTGTTTGCTCAGTCTCACCACTGCCTCTTCCTCCGAACTCTGAAAGCCAGTGGCACGACCTTCATTCTATGTGGGGTCTAGGCCCTCATCATCCCCTGCATTGTCTTCCACCCAGTCTTCCTCCCTGACCTCCTTTTCGGTCTGCACACTGCAGAAAGACGACGCAGTTTGCACCTATGTTTCGTCATCATCAGAGACGTGCTGAGGTGGTATTCCCATGTCCTCATCAGGAAACATTAGTGGTTGTGCGTCAGTGCATTCTATGTCTTCCACCCCTGGGGATGGGCTAGATGGATGCCCTTTGGAAACCCTGCCAGCTTCAAACAGCATAAGAGACTGCTGCATGACTTGAGGCTCAGACAGGTTCCCCGATATGAACGGGGGTGATGTGACAGACTGATGGGCATGGGTTTCAGGCGCCACCTGTATGCTTTTTGCAGAAGACTGGGTGGGAGATAATGTGAACGTGCTGGATCCACTGTCGGCCACCCAATTGACTAGCGCCTGTACTTGCTCAGGCCTTACCATCCTTAGAATGGCATTAGGCCCGACCAAATATCACTGTAGATTCTGGCGGCTACTGGGACCTGAGGTAGTAGGTTCAGTAGGACGTGTAGCTGTGGCAGAACGGCCACGTCCTCTCCCTGCACCAGAGGCTCCACCAACACCACCACCGCCACCATGACCGCTTCCCTTATTAGATGTTTGCCTCATAGTTAGCGTTCACAAAGCAAAGTAAAAATTGGTTAAGTATGTTAAAAATAATTAACCGCCAATATAAACCCTGATGTAGGGTATTGCACAATTATTATTTTTTTAAACTCTATATGATAGCGGTATTTGTGGCCTAAATGTTACTGTCACCTATGCACGTGTAATCAAAGATGACCAGTATATGAACAAACTTTTTTTTAAACTGCAGTAACCAAATGGCTGTATTTGTGGCCTAAATGTGAATGTAATCAATGCACGTTTAATCAAACCGCAGTAACCAAATGGCCGTATTTGTGGCCTAAATGTGACTGTAATCAATGCACGTTTAATCAAAAATGGCCAGTATATGAACAAACTGTTTTTTTAAACTGCAGTAACCAAATGGCCGTATTTGTGGCCCAAATGTGACTGTCACCTATGCACGTGTAATCAAAGATGACCAGTATATAAACAAATGGTTTTTTTTTAACCGCAGTAACCTAATGGCCGTATTTGTGGCCTAAATGTGACTGTAATTAATGAACGTTTAATCAAAGATGACCAGTATATGAACAAACGTTTTTTTTAAACCGCAGTAACCAAATGGCTGTATTTGTTGCCTAAATGTGACTGTAATCAATGCACGTTTAATCAAAAATGACCAGTTTATGAACAAACATTTTTTTTAAACCGCAGTAACCTAATGTTCGTATTTGTGGCCTAAATGTGACTGTCACCTATGCACGGGTAATCAAAGATGACCAGTTTTTGAAAAAAAGTTTTTTTTTAACCGCAGTAACCTAATGGTCGTATTTGTGGCCTAAATGTGACCAGAATATAAACAAAAAGTTTTTTTAAGCACAGTCAGCAAAAAATGCTTGTTAATTGGCTGCTGTGCAGCCTTTCAAAAAGCACCAAGAAAGCTCCGAACACCGAACCCGAACTTTTGCGTAAATGTTCGAGTCCGGGTCCCGAAAAAGCTAAAGTTCGGTACGAACCCGAACTTTACAGTTCGGGTTCGCTCAACTCTAATGCTGAAGTCTGTCCTGACCCTGATGACTTATGTGTGGGTCTTATACTCCACCGTTACCAATACTTGCTGTTGTAGGTCCTGAAACTGTTGAAATATGTGTGGGCCTTATACTCCACCGTTACCGATACTTGCTGTTGTAGGTCCTGACACTGTTGAGTTATGTGTGGGCCATATACTAAAGTGTTACCATGTACCTTGAGGCAAAAAACATCAAGCCTCAAGCTGCGGTTGAAACAACAACCCAAACCGCGGGCAACTGTATGCGGCTCCCAAGGAGTCACGGCCAAAACCGTGGGCGTGACAGGTATATTGCCAGAGGCTAAGAACAGTAGGCAGCAGTAGAGTGATCTCACTAGCACCAACTTCCTCTAGTATGAGGTATGATATGATCACTTGTGATACACTGTCCTGCCTAGGCTTTCAACCTCTAGATTGAGGCACAGCGTGCTGGTGTGCAGACTAGCCGGCGTTGTAATGGCCGCGAAGCGGCTCCTAGAACGCCGAGACTTACAGGGTAAAACCCCGCCCTGCTAGACACACCCCCCGGCTGCCAGCCAATCCGGCCAGGAGGCTCGGTACAGGACATACAACTAGCAAAGCAGCGGGAGGGATTATGTCAGTCTCAAGGGAAGCGCGATGCGCCGTTTAATAGCCAGGGAAATTCATAGCGGTTCAGTGTATATTGTCACCCCAGTTACAAACCTAAAAATGAATACACAGTGGAGTGAAACCACATACGAGGATCCTCATAAGGAGCGCTGCCACTCAGCTGCATATGTAAGCAGAGGCTGATGTATATCTACAAAGTATCCCTCTGATTAAAAGCATGAAAAGACACAGATCTGAAAGCAGATCGATGTTCATTCATATAAAGGGGACATATGAAATGGCATCATTGAGGCCAGATGGTTTAATAGTTTTCAAGAAAAAAAATCCATCTTGCCTCTTTCTGTAACAGAATGCGGTCACAATCACCGCCTCTGGATGACACCTTCACCGAATCAATCACCTGAAATTTAACCGATGATGCATTACCATTGTGAAATTCTGATACATGGCGTGCAATCGGGGTGTCTTTTAGATTCGTAATATCTAAGATGTGTTCCCCAATGCGACGCCTGAGCTCTCTGATAGTTTTGCCAACAAATTTGATGCCGCAAACACATGTCATAAGGTAAATAACCCCAACCGACTTACAGTTGTAAAATTACCTGATAAAAAAGGTTCTCTCTAAGGTGCTGCTGGCAAAACTCTTGGTCTTATCTATAAATCCACAGAATTTGCACGATCCACAGGGAAATGTCCCTGTGAGCGAATTCCGCAACCAAGACTGTGGTTTGGGACCTACATATAGACTGTGTGTCAACATATCTCGTAGGTTGTTGCTACGCCGGTAGGTGACTGAGGGTCTAGATGGAATCATACTACCAATGTCGGGATCCGATTTAAGTATATCCCAGTGTTCAACGAGTACTTGACGTACAGCCTCATGGGCACTGTCATACGTGCCAATGATCCTGACAGTACTATCACTCGTATCTCTCTTTTTAGGGGATAACAGAAGGTCCCTGTTTGTACTCAATGAATGTTGGTATGCCTGTTTCAGATATCGCTGAGGATACCCGCGACATTGGAACCTATGCTGAAGATCCCTCGCAGCCACCTTAAAGTCTCCTAAATAAGAACAATTCCTCCTCACCCTCAAGTATTGGCCTTTTGGGATCCCTCTTTTGAGGGCCAACGGGTGCCCACTCTCCCATTTCAACAGATTATTGGTAGCCGTAGGCTTCCTAAAAACATTGGTGCTGATGTGCCCATCAGCACCAAGTGAAATGGTGAGATCTAAGAAGGAAATGGCAGTGGAGTCAATCTCCGAATTAAAGAATAGCCCCAGTGTATTGATGTTCAGGGCTGCAACAAATTCCTGGAACAAATCTCTGCCACCCCCCCACAGGATCAGCACATCATCGATATATCTGATCCAGAGGGGGATGACAGAAGTAAAGTGCTCCATCTCTTCACAAAACACCACCTCTCTCTCCCACCAGCCCAGGTAGAGGTTCGCAAAAGTCGGGGCACAAGGACTGCCCATTGCGACCCCCCTGAGCTGATGGAAAATCCAACCGTCAAAAAGAAACACATTATGCTTGAGAATGAAACTAAGAAGTTCCATAACAAAGGTGGTTGTGATTCTTGCACTGTTCGCCTGTTTGTTGGAGGAACATGAGGACTGCTCCCCAGCCCAACTCATGAGGAATTGAGCTGTAGAGCGCCTCCACGTCCAGACTAGCCAACCAGGTGTTCTTATCACAGTGGACCTCGTTTAAGCGCCCTAATACCTCCATTGTGTCCCTAACATGTGAGGGCAAGCTGTTGACAAATGGGCGTAAAACCGTATCCACATAAGTGCTGATGTTGGCCGTCAGGCAGTTGGTCCCAGACACAATAGGCCTACCCTTCAACGGCTCATAGCCCTTGTGGACCTTGGGCAGACAATAAAAGGCCGCTGTGACTGGGTGCGTGGGTAGGAGAAACGCTAATTCAGTCTTGTCAATAAGCTTCTGTTCTAGAGCTCTATTCAAAATACAGGACAATTCTAACCTGATGTGGGATCCGACGGGAGTTGTCCAGCTGGTGTGGGATCCGACGGGAGTTGTTTATATGTGGACTTATCCCTGAGCACTCTCATACACATACTACGGTATTGCTCGTGCCCCAGGATCACAATGTTCCCGCCTTTGTCTGAAGATTTAATCACCAACTCAACCAACTCTAAAGGAAGCGATTGAGTCAACCAAAAAATTCCGTAGCCACACTGATTTTAATAAAAAAGAATCGCTCCTTCAAGCCTCCATTGAAAGATATACAGCTCAACTCAAAGAAAAGAAACACTCCTTGTTCAACAGGGACATCAGAGATTTCAAGGAGGGTAAAATCTTTGATTACAGTACCAAACACTCTGATGCCCTTGAACTAGATACAGAGGTTTCATCTTCAGAGGGTGATTCACAAGTTATGAGTATAGACAACCTGAATGAACAGGAGAGAGAAGCTCTCCGGACGCTCCAACTGGACAAGGAATTGGTGATTAAATCTTCAGACAAAGGCGGGAACATTGTGATCCTGGGGCACGAGCAATACCATAGTATGTGTATGAGAGTGCTCAGAGATAAGTCCACATATGAACAACTCCCGTCAGATCCCACACCAGCTTATAGGTTGGAATTGTCCTGTATTTTAAAAAGAGCTCTAGAACAGAAGCTTATTGACAAGACTGAATTAGCGTTTCTCCTACCCACGCACCCAGTCACAGCGGCCTTTTATTGTCTGCCCAAGGTCCACAAGGGCTATGAGCCGTTGAAGGGTAGGCCTATTGTGTCTGGGACCAACTGCCTGACGGCCAACATCAGAACTTATGTGGATACGGTTTTACGCCCATTTGTCAACAGCTTGCCCTCACATGTTAGGGACACAATGGAGGTATTAGGGCGCTTAAACGGGGTCCACTGTGATAAGAACACCTGGTTGGCTAGTCTGGACGTGGAGGCGCTCTACAGCTCAATTCCTCATGAGTTGGGCTGGGGAGCAGTCCTCACGTTCCTCCAACAAAGAGGCGAACAGTGCAAGAACCACAACCACCTTTGTTATGGAACTTCTTAGTTTCATTCTCAAGCATAATGTGTTTCTTTTTGACGGTTGGATTTTCTATCAGCTCAGGGGGGTCGCAATGGGCAGTCCTTGTGCTCCGACTTTTGCGAACCTCTACCTGGGCTGGTGGGAGAGAGAGGTGGTGTTTTGTGAAGAGATGGAGCACTTTACTTCTGTCATCCTTCTCTGGATCAGATAGATCGATGATGTGCTGATCCTGTGGGGGGGTGGCAGAGATTTGTTCCAGGAATTTGTTGCAGCCCTGAACATCAATACACTGGGGCTATTCTTTACGTCGGAGATTGACTCCACTGCCATTTCCTTCTTAGATCTCACCATTTCACTTGGTGCTGATGGGCACATCAGCACCAATGTTTTTAGGAAGCCTACGGCTACCAATAATCTGTTGAAATGGGAGAGTGGGCACCTGTTGGCCCTCAAAAGAGGGATCCCAAAAGGCCAATACTTGAGGGTGAGGAGGAATTGTTCTGATTTAGGAGACTTTAAGGTGGCTGCGAGGGATCTTCAGCATAGGTTCCAATGTCGCGGTATCCTCAGCGATATCTGAAACAGGCATACCAACATTCATTGAGTACAAACAGGGACCTTCTGTTATCCCCTAAAAAGAGAGATACGAGTGATAGTACTGTCAGTATCATTGGCACGTATGACAGTGCCCATGAGGCTGTACGTCAAGTACTCGTTGAACACTGGGATATACTCAAATCGGATCCCGACATTGGTAGTATGATTCTATCTAGACCCTCAGTCACCTACCAGCGTAGCAACAACCTACGAGATATGTTGACACACAGTCTATATGTAGGTCCCAAACCACAGTCTTGGTTGCGGAATTCGCTCACAGGGACATTTCCCTGTGGATCGTGCAAATTCTGTGGATTTATAGATAAGACCAAGAGTTTTGCCAGCAGCACCTTAGAGAGAACCTTTTTTATCAGGTAATTTTACAACTGTAAGTCGGTTGGGGTTATTTACCTTATGACATGTGTTTGCGGCATCAAATATGTTGGCAAAACTATCAGAGAGCTCAGGCGTCGCATTGGGGAACACATCTTAGATATTACGAATCTTAAAGACACCCCGATTGCACACCATGTATCAGAATTTCACAATGGTAATGCATCATCGGTTAAATTTCAGGTGATTGATTCTGTGAAGGTGTCATCCTGAGGCGGTGATTGTGACCGCATTCTGTTACAGAAAGAGGCAAGATGGATTTTTTTCTTGAAAACTATTAAACCATCTGGCCTCAATGATGCCATTTCATATGTCCCCTTTATATGAATGAACATCGATCTGCTTTCAGATCTGTGTCTTTTCATGCTTTTAATCAGAGCGATACTTTGTAGATATACATGAGCCTCTGCCTACATATGCAGCTGAGTGGCAGCGCTCCTTATGAGGATCCTCGTATGTGGTTTCACTCCACTGTGTATTCATTTTTAGGTTTGTAACTGCGGTGACAATATACACTGAACCGCTATGAATTTCCCTGGTTATTAAGCGGCGCATCGCGCTTCCCCTGAGACTGATATAATCCCTTTCGCTGCTTTGCTAGTGGTATGTCCTGTACCGAGCCTCCTGGCCGGATTGGGGTGTGTCTAGCAGGGCGGGGTTTTACCCTGTAAATCTCGGCGTTCTAGGAGCCGCTTCGCGGCCATTACAACGCCGGCTAGTCTGCACACCAGCACGCTGTGCCTCAATCTAGAGTTTGTCAGCCTAGGCAGGACAGTGTATCACAAGTGATCACATCATACCTCATACTAGAGGAAGTTGGTGCTAGTGAGATCACTCTACTGCTGCCTACTGTTCTTAGCCTCTGGCAATATACCTATGTCAGAGACTCTGGCTACATCACTGGTGGTGGACGCCCACAGCCTCGGTTAAATATACAACCTAGAGGTTTTGGGCTGCACTGCCTGTGGTGTTTATGTTCAGGGCCTCTGTCATACACCCACGTCAGAGGTTTTGGGCTATATCATTGATAGTATATGCTTACAGCCTCGGTTAAAGATACAACTGAGAGGTGGTGGCTTGTACTACCCATGGTGCATTCGCTCCTGATGAAATGCATATTCAATGCATAGAAACGCGTAGAGCTTAAACCATCAAGGATAGGGGAGGGCTATCATAGCTCCAGATACACCTAGTGGAGTTAACTGTGTTTGCCCGATCTTTATCCTGCACCTGTACTATGTTAGTGCAGTGAATGTCTGCGCGCTGACATTCACTGTTAGGAGAAATACCTGCTGTTTCGGTACCAGGCATCTACCTTGATAGTACTAGTTACCCAGGATCAAGATCCTGTGCCTGTGGTATCTTAGCCCCCTTAGTGTTGGTGGGTTTTATTGTGGGATCCACCATTTGTCACATGGTGGCTTCCCCGCCGCCTGTGTGGCTGTTCTAGATGAGGCCCCATAAATGAATGTAGATTTACGCTGCTGCTTTTTGCAGTGTTTCAGTAGATACCCCTTTATTCTAACAAAATAAGTTAATAAAATATTTATTTTGTTTTAGCGTCCTATTCTCACTTATATTTGTTCAATTGTGCATAAGGACGCATACCCAATACACCTTTTTCAGATTTTGTAAAACTAGAAGAATGGTCAAAAATTTGGCAACTAAAATTTTAAGTTGATAAGTGCAAGATAATGCACCTGGGGCGTAAAAACCCAAAAGCAGAATATAAAATCAGTGATACAGTCCTAACCTCAGTATCTGAGGAAAGGGATTTAGGGGTCATTATTTCAGAAGACTTAAAGGTAGGCAGACAATGTCATAGAGCAGCAGGAAATGCTAGCAGAATGCTTGGGTGTATAGGGAGAGGAATTACCAGTATGAAGAGGGAGGTGCTCATGCCGCTCTACAGAGCACTAGTGAGACCTCATTTGGAGTATTGTGTGCAGTACTGGAGACCATATCTCCAGAAGGATATTGATACTTTGGAGAGAGTTCAGAGAAGAGCTACTAAACTGGTACATGGATTGCAGGATAAAACTTACCAGGAAAGATTAAAGGACCTTAACATGTATAGCTTGGAAGAAAGACGAGACAGAGGGGATATGATATAAACTTTTAAATACATAAAGGGAATCAACAAGGTAAAAGAGGAGAGAATATTTAAAAGAAGAAAAACTGCTACAAGAGGACATTGTTTTAAATTAGAGGGGCAAAGGTTTAAAAGTAATATCAGGAAGTATTACTTTACTGAGAGAGTAGTGGATGCATGGAATAGCCTTCCTGCAGAAGTGGTAGCTACAAATACAGTGAATGAGTTTAAGCATGAATGGGATAGGCATAAGGCCATCCTTCATATAAGATAGGGCCAGGGGCTATTCAAAGTATTCAGTATATTGGTCAGACTAGATGGGCCAAATGGTTCTTATCGGCCGACACATTCTATGTTTCTATGTTTCTATAAAATTACACCGTAACATTACATTATAAAAAACAAAAGCACGCGTCATCAAACTGAAAAAAGGTATTTATAACAAAAATAAGAAAACATGCCTCTAGGGCAACTTTTTGAGCTTCAATAATATGTCGTCCATTTTATGTTATTGGAGAAGGTGCTTTTCCTCCATTTCCCGCACCTTATTGACGCGATTTTTGGAGCTCCACCATGTCATTCATGAATTCTTTTTTAGTTTCTTCTAAGTGCTTTATGCACTTGTTTTCAATCAGGGTTACTTACAAGACAATTAGTGCATTGTGTTTAGTATGTGTTTAAACACTGCCTATTTACATCTAAATACAATAACTATAGATATTTACGTTAATTATATTTTGGTTTGCTTAGTGATAGTTCGGATAGAGCATAATGTTATTTATTTAGTTATTTAATTGTTTTTTTCGGTAGTTTACAGAGTTTGTCACATTTTTTTTATTTTCCTATTACACTAGTTTCTGTTGTCCCCTCATTGTTGCCACTTTCACTTCATGGCCGGCCATTAAGAGTAGGCCTCAGCGGGACGTGACTTGACACAGAGGGACAGTCTATTACGGACCAACAGACACCCTGCCCCCAGGCATAAACGTTTGTGAACCGGTGTGCAAATGCTGCTCAGCTAAACAGGCAGCCCTGTTAACTAAGGGCTGCTATTTTTCAGATTCATTACACATGTGCATTGCAGATCCGGAGATGTAGGGTGGTGGGGGGATCATGGGATGCTTGGGAATATGTTATGTATACCAAATTATAGTAATGTGTGCACATATTTAACCTCCCGGGGGGGGGGGGGGTGTAGACCACCTCTTCCTCCTCCTCTTCTGGAGCTTGGGGGGCAGAATCTGGTGGCTGGGAAGTTCCGGCCTCCTCCTCTGTCTCAACTTCCTCTGTCTCGCAAACATCTGGGGGTGGAAGTGGCCTCAACATTTTCTCCCTCCGCCTGCTCCTCACACTCCTTCTCCTCCATGGGCGCCTCCTCTATTTTTTGGGGGAGTTTTTTTGTGGTCGAGGACGGAGGGAATGGGTTGACCTGTAATAATGACACAATGTTAAGAATTTAGACAAACAACTCAGAAAATATAACAAAGGTAAAGATCATGAAATTCCTATATGGAGGAATCTGCATGGGATTATGAATTATACCAATAGTGGATTTGCCTCATTTTGTTAGTAAAAAAACTGTTATAGATGGGTAGAACTAGTCTAAGTTACAAGGTAGGATAAGGTAACATGGTATTTGTCAGGAAGGTGCCCTATAGGGCATTGTGACTGGGTTATTGGCGTTTAGGGAAGCCAAACAACAGTTCGGAAATTAGATAAGGGGTTATTGGATGGTGTTATATTGGGTATATAATTTTTTGTGGCTGCCAGCGTTATACTGTCTGCCAAGCCGCATTTTGAAGATCTGCTGCCAACCCGCCTTTCCTCCCTGTTGATTTAGTCGTCACGGTCACTTTATAATTAGAAGGAGGCTTAAAGTCTCCCCTTTAACTATGGCTTTGACGGTGACCGCCCCGTTAACAGAGACTTTGATGGTGACCGCCCCTTTAACAGTGACCGGCCCTTTAACAGTGACTTTCACAGTGACCGGCCCTTTAACTGTGAACTCCACAGCGCCCGTCAGTTGGCAGTTAGGATTTAAGTGAAAGGCTGGCAGGCTTTTATTGGATAATACAAGTCATTTTTGGGGAATATCTCGGGAACAGTACATCGTAGAGAGCCGAGACCCCCGCAAGATTTTTTTCCAGGTAGCAAGGGACGTGTATACAAATTTTCGTTGAAATCGATGGTTGCGTTTTTGAGTTTTTGCGGAACATACACACATGAATGCATACATACACACATACATCCTTTTATATATATATATATATATATACACACTCACCTAAAGAATTATTAGGAAAACCTGTTCTATTTCTCATTAATGCAATTATCTAGTCAACCAATCACATGGCAGTTGCTTCAATGCATTTAGGGGTGTGGTCCTGGTCAAGACAATCTCCTGAACTCCAAACTGAATGTCAGAATGGGAAAGAAAGGTGATTTAAGCAATTTTGAGCGTGGCATGGTTGTTGGTGCCAGACGGGCCGGTCTGAGTATTTCACAATCTGCTCAGTTACTGGGATTTCCATGCACAACCATTTCTAGGGTTTACAAAGAATGGTGTGAAAAGGGAAAAACATCCAGTATGCGGCAGTCCTGTGGGCAAAAATGCCTTGTGGATGCTAGAGGTCAGAGGAGAATGGACCGACTGATTCAAGCTGATAGAAGAGCAACATTGACTGAAATAACCACTCGTTACAACCGAGGTATGCAGCAAAGCATTTGTGGAGCCACAACACGCACATCCTTTAGGCGGATGGGCTATAGCAGCAGAAGACCCCACCAGGTACCACTCATCTCCACTACAAATAGGAAAAAGAGGCTACAATTTGCACGAGCTCACCAAAGTTAAACTGTTGAAGACTGGAAAAATGTTGCCTGGTCTGATGAGTCTCAATTTCTGTTGAGACATTCAAATGGTAGAGTCCGAATTTGGCGTAAACAGAATGAGAACATGTATCCATCCTCTGATGGCTACTTCCAGCAGGATAATGCACCATGTCACAAAGCTCAAATCATTTCAAATTGGTTTCTTGAACATGACAATGAGTTCACTGTACTAAAATGGCCCCCACAGTCACCAGATCTCAACCCAATAGAGCATCTTTGGGATGTGGTGGAACGGGAGCTTCGTGCCCTGGATGTGCATCCCTCAAATCTCCATCAACTGCAAGATGCTATCCTATCAATATGGGCCAACATTTCTAAAGAATGCTATCAGCACCTTGTTGAATCAATGCCACGTAGAATTAAGGCAGTTCTGAAGGCAAAAGGGGGTCCAACACCGTATTAGTATGGTGTTCCTAATAATTCTTTAAGTGAGTGTATATATATATATATATCAAATCTTGAATCCCATGCAAATTGTGTGGGGGATGTATGTAATGGTCGGGGACTTTGACCGGAATACTGAATGATGTTTGCAGTTTATGTAGATATAAACAAAAATACCTATATATATTTATGAGTATGTGAAACGTATGAAATCATCCGTTGACATCATACATCAGTACCGCGCTGTGTGTATAACTATATATACAGTGGGGGAAATAATTATTTGACCCCTCACTGATTTTGTAAGTTTGTCCAATGACAAAGAAATGAAAAGTCTCAGAACAGTATCATTTCAATGGTAGGTTTATTGTAACAGTGGCAGATAGCACATCAAAAGGAAAATCGAAAAAATAACTTTAAATAAAAGATAGCAACTGATTTGCATTTCATTGAGTGAAATAAGTATTTGAACCCTCTAACAAAAAAAGACTTAATACTTGGTGGAAAAACCCTTGTTTGCAAGCACAGAGGTCAAACGTTTCTTGTAATTGATGACCAAGTTTGCGCACATTTTAGGAGGAATGTTGGTCCACTCCTCTTTGCAGATCATCTCTAAATCCCTAAGGTTTCGAGGCTGTCTCTGTGCAACTCTGAGCTTGAGCTCCCTCCATAGGTTTTCGATTGGATTAAGGTCCGGAGACTGACTAGGCCACTCCATGACCTTAATGTGCTTCTTCTTGAGCCACTCCTTTGTTGCCTTTGCTGTATGTTTTGGGTCATTGTCGTGCTGGAACACCCATTCACGACCCATTTTCAGTTTCCTGGCAGAGGGAAGGAGGTTGTCGCTCAGGATTTCACGATACATGGCTCCGTCCATTTTCCCGTTTATGCGAATAAGTTGTCCTGTGCCCTTAGCAGAAAAACACCCCCAAAGCAAAATGTTTCCACCCCCATGCTTGACGGTGGGGACGGTGTTTTGGGGGTCATAGGCAGCATTTTTCTTCCTCCAAACACAGCGAGTTGAGTTAATGCCAAAGAGCTCTATTTTGGTCTCATCAGACCACAGCACCTTCTCCCAGTCACTCTCTGAATCATTCAGGTGTTCATTGGCAAACTTCAGACGGGCCTGCACATGTGCCTTCCTGAGCAGGGGGACCTTGCGAGCCCTGCAGGATTTTAATCCATTGCGGTGTAATGTGTTTCCAATGGTTTTCTTGGTGACTGTGGTCCCTGCTAATTTGAGGTCATTAACTAACTCCTCCCGTGTAGTTCTAGGATGCTTTTTCACCTTTCTCAGAACCATTGACACCCCACGAGGTGAGATCTTGCGTGGAGCCCCAGAGCGAGGTCGATTGATGGTCATTTTGTGCTCCTTCCATTTTCGAACAATCGCACCAACAGTTGTCACCTTCTCTCCCAGCTTCTTGCTAATGGTTTTGTAGCCCATTCCAGCCTTGTGCAGGTCTACAATTTTGTCTCTGACATCCTTGGACAGCTCTTTGGTCTTTCCCATGTTGGAGAGTTTGGAGTCTGCTTGATTGATTGATTCTGTGGACAGGTGTCTTATATACAGGTGACTAGTTAAGACAGGTGTCCTTAATGAGGGTGACTAATTGAGTAGAAGTGTCTAACCACTCTGTGGGAGCCAGAACTCTTAATGGTTGGTAGGGGTTCAAATACTTATTTCACTCAATGAAATGCAAATCAGTTGCTATCTTTTATTTAAAGTTATTTTTTCGATTTTCCTTTTGATGTGCTATCTGCCACTGTTACAATAAACCTACCATTGAAATGATACTGTTCTGAGACTTTTCATTTCTTTGTCATTGGACAAACTTACAAAATCAGTGAGGGGTCAAATAATTATTTCCCCCACTGTATACAATCTCAGCAAGGTAGAGATGTATGATGTAACCGAAAGATTTTGTACATGTCACACCAGGTATTAAGTAATCATTTGAAAAGGGATGAAATACTGATGTAGTAGAGTTAACACACATGCTTTATGAGACATGTTATGTAAACTTAATGCAATTAAATGCGTTAAGCTATTTTATAAAATGGCTTTTGTTTCAAGATTACGTGATTTAAGAAATTTGAGTTAAGAGGTTGTGTGTTAACCATACTACATTTGTATGGATTAGCAGCATAACTGAATATATACATTACTGAGTGTTGTAGAGAGAGATACAAAATTCATGTAAGCATTGTACCTGGGCATAATTTTTTACTATACTCTTTGATCCGATCTGGGTGTAGGCGCTTCAGGTCGCAAAACTTTTTTTGAATTGCCTTGTGGTCGTGCCAGATACCACTTTTAAATTTTAATTCAGCCCGGACAGACCGTACGATGGCCTCTTTCTCAGCCCTTTTCCGGGTCCATGGATAGCCCCGCTCCAGAAAGCACTGAAGGATAAAGATGAAAGCATATAATGACAATTTTTTTATTATACAAATCAAAAAAAAATATCCACTACAAAAAAAACAAAAAGTAGTTACGTCTTTAAAGGGGAAATATTAGATTTAATGTTACCGTTATAAGATCGGATTGTATTGCGATTGTATGTGTGTGAGGTCTGAGCAATCAGATATTGACCAGCTAAGCTGCGATGTACCTGTCTAGTGAAGTGACGGTACGGTATTGGGTGTACTACTGGTTCGCCTCCCCGTGGTGCACCCTGGGTAACGCAAAATGAACCAGCAAATACTTTTGGTCCGACAAAAAAAGCTCATGGACATAAAATGAAATCTATATATATTGTGTGTGTATGGTATATAGTGTGTGGTATCAACTGCAAATAAAAGGGGGGTCAGTCAGCACATCCCAATGCGCATGGGCACGTTGCTATGGCTGAAAACAACACTGTAAAACAAAATATGCAATGCAACAGCTCTCTGCAAACCAAATAAAGTACAAAAATGCATAATAATTGCTAATGCTATACTTATAAATTAGAGATGCTTGGCAAATACATTCTGTACAAAATTATTTGAGCCTGTCTGCCGCACGTCAAGGCGATCTCTGTAAGACGGGTTCCTAACACTAAATTCTACATGTGCCATGACGGCTACCATACAATTCAGGGAGTGTAGCTTCCACATGCATGCTGGGCCTGCTTTCATTTCTGTCATCTTTGGTGCCAAAATGGCCTCCATTATATCCAAGGAATGCAGGTACCAACATGCATGCCAAGCCCACTCCACACCTCTCCTGGCTCTCCTGGTGCCAAATTGCCATCAAAGAATGCAATGAGAGTCCACACTATACCTCTCTGTTATTCGAATATTCGAGCTCAACACTAGCAGTGATCGGAATGATCCGAAGCACGCAAGCAAGTCTACCTCTGAATGGATGAATAGAAGCAAAATTAAGGTTTTGGTGTCTGACATGACTCCTATTGAGATGCTGTATAATACCTTAACCAGGCAGTTTGTGCTTTAAAACCTTAGCTGAATTAAAACAATTTAGCATAGGATGGGTCAAAAATTCCTCTACAGCAATGTAAAAGACTTATCACAAGCTACCCCAAAAGTTTGAAGTTGTAACTGCCAAGGGTGGCGCAAACACATATAAGGTTTATGGTGTAATTACAATTTCATATTGGTTATATAGGTTTTGAATAAAATTATATCTTCAATAAATGTAACGATCATTTAAAGGCATTTTGTTTAGTCATGTTGTCTTTATCTTATATTAAAATTAGCTGGATGGCTTAAAATATTTTTATGTGAAAAAAATTAATTAAAGTGGGAGGGGAACATATACTATTTCATAGCACTGTAGGTCATTTTCTGATAAAACCTTCCCTTTAAATTTTTAACTGACGCTGATCCATAAATCAGCAGATTTCCATGGGTCTGGCTTCTGAAACCCTTAGCCAATAGCTGGTATTACAGAGAGAAGAAGCAAAACACTTTCTCGGATCATATAATACATGTATGAGCTGGATCTGTCTGAGTGAGAACAGCTGTTTGCTAGTAGCTCTCCACTCTGGATAAAAGAGAAGAGTTAATCCTCTCTGATGTCCACATACATTGATAGAAAAAAATCTAATTTAGCAGTCTAATATGTTCTGCAGTGTATGTGAGTAGTAGTAGTAGTAGTAGTATGACAAGTAACTACTTATGCCCTAATGAAACACATGGAAGATGGTTATCTTCATGACTTTACATAAAATATTTTTGCCGAACCAATTTCTCAAATTCCTTTGTACCACAATGATACATTTTAAACTATATAACAAACAACTGTTTGGAACATTCTTAAAAAGAAGGAACGCACCGGTGAGCTCAGCAACACCAAAAGACCCGGAAGACCATGGAAAACAACTGTGGTGGATGACTGAAGAATTCTTTCCCTGGTGAAGAAAACACCCTTTACAACAGTTGGTCAGATCAAGAACACTCTCCAGGAGGTAGGTGTATGTGTATCAAAGTCAACAATCAAGAGAAGACTTCACCAGAGTGAATACAGAGGGTTCACCACAAGATGTAAACATTGGTGAGCCTCAAAAACAGGAAGGCCAGATTAGAGTTTGCCAAACAACATCTAAAAAAGCCTTCAGAGTTCTGGAAGAAAATCCTATAGACAGATGAGACCAAGATCAACTTGTACCAGAGTGATGGGAAGAGAAGAGTATGGAGAAGGAAAGGAACTGCTCATGATCATAAGCCTACCACCTCATCAGTGAAGCATGGTGGTGGTAGTGTCATGGCGTGGGCATGTATGGCAGCCAATGGCACTGTTTTTTTGTATTTATTGATGATGTGACTGCTGACAAACACAGCAGGATAAATTCTGAAGTGTTTCGGGCAATATTATCTGCTCATATTCAGCCAAATGTTTCAGAACTCATTGGATGGTGCTTCACAGTGCAGATGGACAATGACCCAAAGCATACTGCAAAAGCAACCAAAGAGTTTTTTAAAGGAAAGAAGTGGAATGTTATGTAATGGCCAAGTCAATCACCTGACCTGAATTCGATTGAGAATGCATTTCACTTGCTAAAGACATAACTGAAGGGAAAATGCCCCATGAACAAGCAGGAACTGAAGACAGTTGCAGTAGAGGCCTGGCAGAGCATCACCAGGGATGAAACCCAGTGTCTGGTGATGTCTATGCGTTCCAGACTTCAGGCTGTAATTGACTGCAAAGGATTTGCAACCAAGTATTAAAAAGTGAAAGTTTGATTTATAAGTATTATTATGTCCCATTACTTTTGGTCCCTTAACAAGTGGGAGGCACATATGCAAACTGTTTTAATTCCTACACCGTTCACCTGATTTGGATGTAAATACCCTCAGATTAAAGCTGACAGTCTGCAGTTAAAGCACATCTTGTTCGTTTCATTTCAAATCTATTGTGGAGGTGTACAGTACAGACCAAAAGTTTGGACACACCTTCTCATTCACAGAGTTTTCTTTATTTTCATGACTATGAAAATTGTAGATTCACACTGAAGGCATCAAAACTATGAATTAACACATATGGAATTATATACATACCAAACAAGTGTGAAACAACTGAAAATATGTCATATTCTAGGTTCTTCAAAGTAGCCACCTTTTGCTTTGATTACTGCTTTGCACACTCTTGGCATTCTCTTGATGAGCTTCAAGAGGTAGTCCCCTGAAATGGTTTTCACTTCACAGGTGTGCCCTGTCAGGTTTAATAAGTGGGATTTCTTGCCTTATAAATGGGGTTGGGACCATCAGTTGCGTTGAGGAGAATTCAGGTGGATACACAGCTGATAGTCCTACTGAATAGACTGTTAGAATTTGTATTATGGCAAGAAAAAAGCAGCTAAGTAAAGAAAAACGAGTGGCCATCATTACTTTAAGAAATGAAGGTCAGTCAGTCAGCCTAAAAATTGGGAAAACTTTGAAAGTAAGGGCTATTTGACCATGAAGGAGAGTGATGGGGTGCTGCGCCAGATGACCTGGCCTCCACAGTCACCGGACCTGAACCCAATCGAGATGGTTTGGGGTGAGCTGGACCGCAGAGTGAAGGCAAAAGGGCCAACAAGTGCTAAGCATCTCTGGGAACTCCTTCAAGACTGTTGGAAGACCATTTCAGGGGACTACCTCTTGAAGCTCATCAAGAGAATGCCAAGAGTGTGCAAAGCAGTAATCAAAGCAAAAGGTGGCTACTTTGAAGAACCTAGAATATGACATATTTTCAGTTGTTTCACACTTGTTTGTTATGTATATAATTCCACATGTGTTAATTCATAGTTTTGATGCCTTCATAGTCATGAAAATAAAGAAAACTCTTTGAATGAGAAGGTGTGTCCAAACTTTTGGTCTGTACTGTATATAGCCAAAAATGTTAGAATTCTGTAGATGTCCCAATTTTTATGGACCTGGCTGTATGTGCCTTTAGATAGATTACAATCTCCAGGTTCCTAAAAGTACTAAACTACAAGCAATAAGAAAATGTCTGCATTAAAAATAGAAATACTCTGAGATAAAGTAGCTGAATAACAACTGAACCACAGCAAAGGTCAGACCATTAATGTGAAAAATATTCTACAAGCTGCAATAATAGTAGCAAATGAAACACTATGTTTTGTGAATTATCCTTCTATTATGTGAACTTACACCTTAAACTACAAAATATATGACTTTTGCTTTAAAAAGTGCTCATTTAGCAATGTTTGTAACATTTGTAACCATATTTTAAAGTCTGATTTACAAATCTAATATGAATTTAGATAAAACTGCTTCCAATACACTTGACTAATGGTTTTGCTTTTGTTTTCAGTAACTGTACTTTACAAACCCAGAACTATAATTCACATTTGTGTACTATTTTATTACATACTTGAAGTTTGTTACTGCATCGACTGCAGCATTTTATAATGAGATGCTGAGAAAAGTACAATGTAGCAGTTATTGTAAGTGTACTTCTTGCATGAAAATTTTAAAACAAATTCCATGGCATAAAAAGAGCGAACATGACCCCATTTACTGCAGTTATTGTACAAGTACATTCACTAGAATATATTTTAGCTCGCTGAACAAAAAAAAGATAAAAATAGTATTGCATGGGTCATATCAGCCTACACAATCAGAATCTCAGAAATATCTTTCTTCCCCATAATAAAACTAAGACTAACAAGACTGAACACAGGGGAAAAACATGCAACGATCAGCTTTTTGTGGTGCAAAAGTCAATGGTATTGCCATTGTCATACAGTATCTTATACATTAAATGATCAATTGATTTCTAATTGAAAAGATCCAATCTGCATGCGTGACAATGTATAGTATTATTTTCTCATGCTAGAGTAATGTGCATACATTTAAATCACTGATATATGCAAAAAGCATTTTCACAATTGAGAAATGAAGAATGAGCTCTCTTTATAATCCATTTGTATTGAGAAAGTCAGATAGATTGCTATGGTGGGACAATCCATCAGACCCCTTATATTCTTAATGATGAAGGTAAGCTTTCTATGGGAGAGGAATGACTATGCTACACAAACCAAAGCAATTTATTAAATTTGTGAACGATGTGGAAGCGAACTCTAGAAAATTGCATATTTTTAAACATAGAAACATAGAATGTGTCGGCAGATAAGAACCATTTGGCCCATCTAGTCTGCCCAATATACTGAATACTATGGATAGCCCCTGGCCTTATCTTATATGAAGGATGGCCTTATGCCTATCCCATGCATGCTTAAACTCCTTCACTGTATTTGCAGCTACCACTTCTGCAGGAAGGCTATTCCATGCATCCACTACTCTCTCAGTAAAGTAATACTTCCTGATATTACTTTTAAACCTTTGCCCCCGTTTAAAACTGTGTCCTCTTGTAGCAGTTTTTCTTCTTTTAAATATTCTCTCCTCTTTTACCTTGTTGATTCCCTTTATGTATTTAAAAGTTTCTATCATATCCCCTCTGTCTCGTCTTTCTTCCAAGCTATACATGTTAAGGTCCTTTAATCTTTCCTGGTAAGTTTTATCCTGCAATCCATGTACCAGTTTAGTAGCTCTTCTCTGAACTCTCTCCAAAGTATCAATATCCTTCTGGAGATATGGTCTCCACTACTGAGCACAATACTCCAAATGAGGGCTCAGTAGTGCTCTGTAGAGCGGCATGAGCACCTCCCTCTTTCTACTGGTAATGCCTTTTCCTATACACCCAAGCAATCTGCTAGCATTTCCTGCTGCTCTATGACATTGTCTGCCTACCTTTAAGTCTTCTGAAACAATGACCCCTAAATCCCTTTCCTCAGATACTGAGGTTAGGACTGTATCACTGATTTTATATTCTGCTCTTGGGTTTTTACGCCCCAGGTGCATTATCTTGCACTTATCAACATTAAATTTTAGTTGCCAGATTTTTGACCATTCCTCTAGTTTTCCTAAATCCTTTTCCATTCGGTGTATCCCTGCAGGAACATCAACCCTGTTACAAATCTTTGTGTCATCAGCAAAAAAAGAAACAAATTTAAAGGGTTTTAAGGTAAATCAAGGCAAAGATATATGTCTTTCATAAAATCTAAGAAGAAACATATTTGTCCTCGATTTGTATTCATGCTTTATAGGCAAAAATCCAGAGATGCCTAGGAGGACCCGATTCAAATATCTGAGAAAAGTCCTGCAACTACTATGATGTGTCATTTATAATACTGTTGCCCTGTTATGTGCCAGATAGATCTTTGTGCCTCCTTTGCCATCAGCGCCAAGGGATGTCTGCTACTTCCTCACCCCTTATGGCTACACCCTTGTGCAGAACCTAGTTAGAAAATCATGGCTGTTAGGGCATGTTCACACATGGCAAATATGACATGTAGCAATCCACAGTGCTGTACATTTCCAGCAAAATTGCTGAAATTTTAAGAAAACTCATCCACACACTGCAAAAAAACAACAACCTAGGCAGCACGGTGGATTGAATCCAACCACGGACAACATCTGAATGGAGTTTGTATGTTTTCCCTGTGTTTGCATGGGTTTCCTCTGGGTACTCTGGTTTCCTCCCACACTCCAAAGACATACTGATAGGGAACTTAGATTGTGAACCCCATGGGGGACAGTGTGATGCTAATGTCTGTAAAGCGCTGTGGAATATAGTAGTGCAATATAAATGCGTAAATTAAATAAATAATAAATCTGCAGTGTAAATTGACCTATAGTGTGGATCTACAATATGTGAATTTATGCTGTGGATCTCCCGTATCGATTTCACCTTTTGTAATCAGCCATTTCTGCTTTAAAATATACATGCATTTTGTGCGGTTTATGCTGTGTTTTTCACAGATCCACAGCAAAATTGGCAGTGGACGCAGTCCACTGTATTTTATGTCTCATATGGATGTTCACTTCTGCGGGTGATTACACTTTTATGACCCTCAACAAAACAAGTCTGCTGAGGACAATGATTGGCTGCAGTGGTCATGTGCTGCATAACTGCAAACAAACCGCTGGAGGAGGAACGGAATCGTGGCTGAGTATATGATGTTTTGTTTGTTCAGGTGATCGACACCAACTTTATACAGTAAAAGGCAATCATTGGGTCTGTCTAAAAGGGCTCTGTGTCAATCATAAAACCACTTAGATTGCCTATTTAAGATAAACTTGCTAATTTTAAGCAAGAACAAAGCGAATTCAAAAGAATGAACATTAAGTATGCATCATATTGCTATAAAAATGTATCACAGTCTTTATTTTATTCCTTGAAACTATTAGAATTCAATTGAAACTGTCAATGACATTAATTACATTAATTTATGATTATTACTGATAAACTTCCAGTCAGTTATCATTACCACTTAATTCGTTATATTTGCAATTACACAGAAATTAATGAGATTTAGTTGGGTTTACTTTATGTATAATTTTACATTTTGATTTATTGCACATAAACATTAGTGACATGCATTTGAATTAAATAATATTAGAATCATATTAAAATCGTGTCCCAGATTTTAATTTGAGGCAGTTTCCAGAATGTCCGCTCCAATCTGTGTGGTACCAGTGGTGGCTGTGGAAAGTCAGAGAAACCTAATACTGCTCCAGAACTATAAAATTCAATAGACTCATGTAATATGTTTTGGAGGTTTTGTTAGGATGGTTTCATACATGCTGGTTTAATTCTTTAAAATGTGTTTGCATTGCATATCTCATAACTGTATTTTTTGAGGTAAGACAAGTTGTTGAATTAATTTAAAGGGAGTCTGTCACCACTATATGACCATATACAGTGCTCACATGACGCTGTAGCACACCTATACATGAGCCCTCCTATTCCCTTGTATCATCCCTAGGACCGAGATCCCGGCGAAGCAGTGCTCAGGCGCGGGATCTCGGCCAGACCTAGGGATGATACAAGGGAATAGGAGAGCGTGCAAAGGAATAGGCTGGGGGAGGAGTAACGGTTAAAAAGGCAGAGCAGCCTGGGCGCCTACACACTGAACGCCGCCCCTCGGCACTTGCGAGTGCTCATTTGCATATGAAATAAACGTCGTTTTTCCTGCTTCTGGATGTCAAAAGAAAATAACAAAGATACCATTAGAATCATGTATAGGTGTGCTACAGCGCCATGTAAGTGCTGTATATGGTCATATAGTGGTGACAGACTCCCTTTAAAGAGAAAATTAGAAATGTTAGAAGAAAATAGTTTACAGAATTACATCTGCTGCACCTTCATAAAAACAGCAAAAATAAATAAATAAGCACATTATTTGCCTGTGATTCTACCATAGTAAAACATATACTTTCAGGATGATATTGCAAAGTTATAACTTATGGTAACATTGAATCCAAATCACAATTTACATCAGCATCCTCTTTACACCAGAATTAACAATTGCCTACTAGAGAAGAATACTGCCTCCCATCTTATGCTCTGCCATGTGTACATGGGGCCTAAGTAGTGACATTTATCTATTGTAAACTACTGCCTAACAACACATGCTTTGTATTGCAGCACGCCAGACCTACAGGGTACAGCGACAGTTAGGTCACGGTATGGGCAATCGAGGGTTACTCACTTTTCTGCGGAGAACCCTGGGCAGGCATGCAACAGTGAAAGGAGAGGCAGACACTAGTTCCTCTGGGGCACACTCTGTAGATAGGGACCAGGCCTGATGTTGGGTGAGGTGCCCTGGATGTTGTAGGTGTTTTGAGTGCCTTAGGTAAGGTCCCTTTAAGATTCGTGACGCCAGTGCCTGTAACGGTGGCACACCGATTGGTAGGAGGATTAATAGAGTACGCAGTTGGTAAACCAAACGTTGCTTTACTTGGTGAAACAGTCCAACTTTTTACATACAGTTGCAGCGGTATTTAATGCAGTCCTTTACAATACAAGATGCACAGCAGGTTCACTTCACAGCAGGTTTCAATCTTGCAAGATACTTGGAGGGCATACAGTTAATGCTTTGCAGTGCAATGCTGCTCTATCCCCACAGCTATTCTAGCTGGCTGTATCCCAAGGCACGGATGCCTAAGTGCTGGCTTAAATCCTTGGTATAAAAATCCTTCCTCCAGGATTGGCACTTGCTTAAGGTTACAATACCTTCTTTTCCTAGCTGTCTTCACGGCTGACTTTGAAAGGTGGCTGCAGGTTTTTCCCAGGAGGTGCTGTCCTACTACTGGGGTATCTCAACTGAGCTATCCTTAGCCTCAGGAGCTTCAGGTTGACTAAGTGACTCCTCTAGTCCCCTGGAATACATTAACTCTCCCCTGTCTGGGCCTACCTATATATACTTAGGGCTCTCTAGCTCCCTCTAATGTCTAGGAGGCTAAACTACACCCTAACAGGCCTGACACCCAGATAACACAGGGAAATGCATAATTCAACATTACAGTAATGCAAAAGACAATGTTAACCTTGTGTAGCGCCCACCTTTACCTAGTGGGACACTACAGTATTATTATTAGCTGCATTATTATTGGATGATTGATTATAATATATATACTTCAAGTCCATAAGTGAAACTTTAAATTCAGTTCTCTTTAATCAACTCTTTTTAGAATATGCTTCTTGCATTTTAAGTCATATTCAAATTGTACTTAAAGTGGTGTACCATGGAGAATCTTTTAAAAAAAGCTGCTACAAATAATAATAAACTACACTTCTCTCTACCCCACGCCCTGTAACTGCCATTTCAACACTGTTCTGGTCACTGCCTCTCTCTACCTTATTCCCAGACTCAGTACGTTGGAAATGCCAGGAAAGGTCTGTTCAGCCAATCATTGGCCTCAGTAGTGACCCACTTCAGCGAGTGGTTGGTTAAGCAGTCCTATTCTGGCATTTTTAGTGTGTTGAGCCAGGATTGGAAGTGCAGAGCAAAGAGGAATAGAGCAGCATAGGAATGGCAGCAGTGGGTAACCTGTGGATGTGGGTAATTTTTTATTTTTTTTGTAACAATATTATTATTAATAATAATAATATTAAAAATGTATTAAAAATAAATATTAAGCAATCAAAACAAGAAGAATGAATCAACCATGATCTCATTTTGTGCTTTATACCTTTTTTGAGTAAATAATAATAATGATAAATCTTCCAAGAAAACCACTATAAACATATGCAGAAATTAGAATGTAATTTAATACTTTGTCTTTGTCTTACTTTGTATATATTTAAATATTATACAATATGTATATACTGATATATCTAACGTAGTAAACTTTAATTTATTGTCCCTTTAAATAATTTTCTGAAATCATCAGTAATGATTTATGTATGACCCTCTTTTCCCAAAGCTTAACAGAGGATTACAATGCTAAGACTTGTTTAGACACAGCTAATGAAGAATTGTCTAATGCAGTTATATCCAGCCAATCAGAATTGGCATGATTCTAAGAGGCTTTCCTGAGATTTGGAACATTACATGAAATGCCAATGTAAAGGTCAACATTATACCTGAAATGGTCTTTCACCAGAAATTTTTTAATAAGTGATTAATCAAAATCACGTTGATTTACAACTACAAAGCTACAAGGGTTGATTATTTTTATTATTTTACCTGTTACCAGATATACTAAGAGTAGAAAACATTTAAAAATTCCTTTTTATTTTCAACTTCTAAGCAATATACTCTAACTTGTGTGAACATTATTTGGAACTAGACATCCTATCAGTAAATGATAATGCTCAATAAGTCAAACAGCTTCCACATCAATTATTTGAAATCCCATATTGCTGTACTATTCCATTTGGTTCCTTGTATCTATCAACACACATAAAATTCAGCTTGATCAAACTATTCCACTAGAGAGAGAAACAAACAAATATATATATATATATATATATATATATATACATACTGTATATACATGGGATTCCATCTTTAATATTTTATAGTGAAACATAGAAAGTAAATTAAGTTACTCAAAGTAACTTGCTAATACTGCTTGTTGGGCCTAATAAGCATATTAATATGCATGTTTTATCAAATCTGTCACAATTTTGATATACATAAATAAATATTTCCCCTATATTTTTTTTTGTATATTCTTTATTTCTGAAGAATTTTTCAATAGGTTACAAACATGAAAAGATCTACACAGAATAATAAAGCATATAAAATACATGGAGAGCCATAGGCGCATTAGAATAGCCAGGACATCATTAGGTAGATATAAGCATGAATCCAGCTGCAATGAGGTAAAGTAGTAAATGTATGTGATATTAGATTGACTATTTTCACATATAACTTATTCTGTAAGGCACATTGTGAGTCTGGATGTCTAACTATATCTTGGTCATATAGGGAGCACCACTTAATTTGGCTGACAATGAATGTCTGTATAGTCTATCCAAACAACAAATAGAACATAACTTAACTTAACTTATGGGTTGTTTCAGCATGGATTAAAGACTTGGGAGCACGCTTGTTTCAATTGCATAAGGTAAATTATTGGTTGAGTAATCGGGGTCACATTGAAATGTGTTTATTGAAGCATGTATAAGTAGATTGAGGTAAACCAAACGATATATCTTGAGGTAGAGAAAGGAAGTACTATTGTATATAGTTACTTGCAGGTCAAAATGATGGACTAGCGAGGAGGTGTTTGTATTGTATCCATATAGTTGGGAAGTATACGAACTAACTGTGGTTTTTATAGAATTCAATCCATGGTTGCCATGTTTTCAGAAAGTTTGCCCTGTTTCCCCTTTCCCAACCAACCATCTCTTCCATAAGGCAGATCTGGTGTATTCTTTCTAACCATTCTTTAATGGTAGGAGGGTCAGTATTTTTCCATTTGGTGGGGATAATAAGTTTAGCTGCTCCTATCATATGTGTGATTAAATTGTTGGAGGAGGGTTTGAAGCCTTTGTGTGGGAGCCACAGAAGTATGAGTACTGGTGTCAGAGAGATACGGGAACTGCAGACTTTGTTAATAATTCGTTCCACTTCTATCCAGAAGTTAGAAATAACTTTACAGGACCACCAGATGTGTGAAATGGTTCCACATTCATCTTGGCAACGCCAACATTTGTCTGAGGGCGATAGGTGGGCTCTATATAAAAAGTCTGGAGTTCTGTACCACCTAGATACAATTTTAAAGGAGTTCTCCTGGATACGAATACATCTTGAAAATCCGTGAGAGTGCTTCAAAATCGTACTGACATCTTCTTCTGAAAGAGTTAATTGGAGTTCTCGTTCCCAAGCTTTTAAGTATGTGGGTTTTCCACTTGAAGAGTCTGATATAAGTTGGGAGTATAGCTTAGAAAGGGTTTTTGTGGGAGAGTATGGAAGTAGAGTATCATTTTCAAGCCAAGTGGGATCTGCGTGGGGCTCTGCATGTAACTTCCTATATTTTTTGCAGCTAAGTTCTAGATCTAGTTCAACTAGTCTAGAGCGAAAAGGCTTGGGAATGTAAGTATGAATCTTAATGAGATACTCCTGGAGATTTTTGGTCTTAACTAGATCAGAAATTTTAAGTTCTGATAGATACGACCAGGCTTTATGAAAGTCGTTTCTACTTCTGTTAAGAAAAAACGGTAGGACGGAGAGTGGGGCTATAGGGGATAATTTGTTAGTAGACATTGAGAGGGCCATCGAGTTGTTACAGTATTGGAGCATACAATACGTTAGGGCACTAAGGGGATATCTTTTTTTCTTAGTTGGGGAGGCAACCCAAAAGTTGTGGGAAACATCTTCACCTAATAAAGCTTTCTCTAAAGCTACATGTAATGAACCGTTATGGGGTCTGGCCAATTCGATCCATCTCTTCAACTGGATAGCATGGTAGATAGGTCTTGAGATCTGGTAATGATAAACCTCCTCTATATGTTTTCCTGATCAGTAAGGGATATGCAAGTCGTGGCTTTTTATTGGACCAAAGAAAATTATTGAAAAGGGAGCGGAAATCAGAAAAGTACTTGTTTGTCAGAGGAATAGGTAGGCATCTCAGGATATAAAGGATCTGTGGGAGAACATAAGTAGCTAATAGATTTTTCCTGCCTAACCATGAGAGAAAGGGTAATTTGATAGAGGCCAGGAAAGTTTTGATCTTATTAAATAAGGGGGCATAGTTATGTCTGAATAAGTGTGATGGGTTTGCCGGGATCATGATACCTAAGTGTTTAATAGCTTCTTTGGGCCATTGAAAAGAAGTGTGCTTTTTAATTTCTATCATATGTTTTTCCGGTGCTGAAATGTTAAGTATCTCTGATTTATCATAGTTGACCTTGAAATTAGAAACTTCTCCAAAGTCTGCGAGTATTTTTATCACCTCTGGGATTGCAACTGCTGGGTTTGTAATAAAGAGGAGCAAATCGTCCGCAAAGGCTGCCAATGAATGTGTTTTCCCTTTTACTTGGAGTCCCTTGATGATCTCGGAAGATCTTAATTTGCAAAGGAGAAGTTCAAGGGTTAAAATGAACAGAGCCGGAGAGAGAGGGCAGCCCTGTCTCGTTCCATTGGAGATGTTGAAGGGCGAAGATAAGGTGCCATTAATTAGAACTCTGGCTGAGGGACGTGAGTAAAGCGAGAAAACGGCTGAAATAAATAGGGGGGGAAACCCAAAATGGCGCAGGGTATTTTCGATGAAGATCCAATTGACCCTATCAAACGCTTTTTCAGCATCAGTTCCTAATAGGGTCAACGGGATCTTGTGCTTTTTCGCATAATAAATGGCATGTAAAACTCTGCTAACGTTGTGCTTGCCCTCCCTTCCCTTTACAAAACCTACTTGCTCCTCGCCTATTAGTTTGGGGAGTAGTTTCGCTATTCTGCAACTTAAAAGTTTGGCCCAAAGTTTAACATCCACATTAAGTAGGGATATTGGTCTGTAGCTGCTGCATTTAGCGGGGTCTTTCCCTTCTTTGGGAATCACTGTTATGTGAGCGATTAGTGATTGCGGAGGGAGGGAAGTACCTTTTAATAAGGAATTGCATAGGTCTGCTAGCTGTGGAGCAAGAGTTTTCTTAAACTTTTTGTAGTATACTACAGGTAGCCCATCTGGACCTGGGGATTTCCCTGAGGGAGTGCTTGCTAAGATCTCTAATATCTCCTCTATCGTAACCGGGGATAGTAGCGTTTCTTTTTCTATTGGGTCTAGGGTCGGAACTTTGGTTGTCTCAAGGAAGGACTTAATATTGGCCAATGTAAGTCCTGGGTTATTGGAGTCTAAATTATAGAGGGAGGAATAAAATTTAGTGAATTCTTCTGCAATCGCAGGTATGTTGGTAAGCTGATGTCCCCCTTCGGACTTGATTCCCTGTATAAAGGTTTTCTCCCTTTGTCCTTTGACCATTTGGGAGAGTAGTTTAGAGCCTCTATCGCCGTGCATATAGATCTTATATTTAGCAGCTCTGAGGGCCTTGGCTGATTTAATGTTTAATAAATCTTTTAGCTGCGTTCTCAGTTTTGTGAGTTCCTTGTAATGGGCATCTGAGGGATCTCTCTTAGAGATATTCTCCAGAGCAGAGATCTGGGTCAGAACAGAGTCTACTTGCAGCGTCCTTTGTTTGCGCACCCATGTGCCTAAGGATATAAGCTCTCCTCTAATATACGCCTTATGCGCCTCCCAAATCATGGCCTTATTCATAAGAGGGGTGCAATTCAGTTCAAAGAAGGTCTCAAGTTTTCCCTCTAGTTTGAGTCTGTCTCTGTCATTTTCCAGAAGGGTCTCATTAAGTCTCCATGACCATGCTTTGGGAGGGAGGCCTTTCAGCTGGAACATCAAAGAGACAGGGGCGTGATCAGATACTGTAATCTGCCCAATAGATGCGGATTTAATCCTCTCTAGGACATGGTTTGAGAGAAAGAGATAGTCAAGGCGCTGAAAGGACCCATGAACAGCTGAGAAAAACGTGAAGTCCTTGTCACTGGGGTGAGCTAATCTCCAAGCGTCTGTAATTTGATGATCTGTGAGTGACCTCCGCAGTTTACGGAGTTGTGCAGGAGAATATTTGGGGGTTCCTGAGGTAGAGTCCAAGGGGTGATCCAACGCCAGGTTCAAATCACCTCCCAGGATTAATATACCCTCTCTGAAATCTTTGAGCAGTTTTAATACTCCAAGTAACCAGGGAATTTGCTTGGTGTTAGGGGCATATACGTTAACTAAGGTCAGCTTATTACCAAAGAGCGTTCCCTTCAAAAATAGAAATCTACTCTCAGGGTCTACATACTGTGCCTGAATTTGAAAAGGGGTATTGGCACTGATACCGATGGATACTCCTCTAGAGGCAGAAGAATGGGAGCTGTGAATCCATTTTGAGTATTGTTTAGTGAAAAGGGTTGGGATATGGTTCTGTCTAAAATGTGTCTCCTGCAAGAACAGGAGGTCTGCCCTCTCTCTCTTAAGCATCTGGTAGACCTGGCTTCTCTTTTGGGGAACATTAAGTCCATTTACGTTTAGTGAGGTTACCTTCAAGGAATCCATGAGGTTTGGTAGGATTTGCGACCATGCCAGCAGTTACATCCCAGAGGATCAAAAATTGTTGAGAACAATACCCATCTTGGAAAACTAAAAACAAAACATATAAACCTAAATTAAGCATATTAATACTCAGAGAGAACAGAACCTCCTGTAGAGGAGGATATTCAGAAGAGGAGGAGAGCAGGGAGGGGGAAGAAGTAATTAAGGAGAAATGAGAAAGTTAGAAAAGAGGTAGGAGGGGGAGAGAACTGTGAAATACACAAAGCCTGTATGTGCCTCTCACAGCATAGGCATATTGTCAAGGCTGTGGGTTCCACAGAAGTATTAGCTGGGTGGTCCGTTAAAAACGGATCTCCCCTGCAATTCTTAGGCGATGGGGTGTAAACATAAGGAAAAATATTCCTAAAACAAATAAGATGCTGTTAAATAGAGACATATTAATGTGGTGCACTAAGGTCCTTGGACGAGTTGAAATATGCAACGAACCATTACCTCCTCACAAGGGTTGAGATGTGCCTTAACTAAGAATTAACGAGGTTATCGCTTCAGAGGGCACTCTAACATAGGGGGTAGGTATTAGGTGGGAAGGCAATGGTAGTGTTAGGGACCATAGTGCTGCACCTTAAAACATGTAAAAAGAAACAAAAGAACACAGACAATACTTGAAAGTCTATTTAACTGCTTCTTGGGACTGGTACAGGTACCGGTTCTGCCTCCGGGCCTCTCTTGAGGAAAATTAGACATTCTTGATTGATGATAAGAACATTCAAGTGTCCTGAAGTTCCGCTTGTCGTTTCTTCGCTAGCGGTGATTTGAATTTTTTAGCTAGTTTCCATTCTTCAAGTGCGGGAAGCAGAGGCATTTTTAGGTCTCCTGTCATAGGCAGCCAGGTGGGGATATCCAGAGGATCGATCTGCAGAGCGTCCCACATTTTGGTAAGGTCCGCTGGGTGCCGGACCGTGACCTGCTTCCCATTTATGGTAGCACAGAGGCCAAAAGGGAAGAGCCAGCGCAGAGGGTGTCTTCTCTCCCTGAGGAGCTCAGTGAGTGGTTTGAGTTGTCTGCGCTTCGCCAGGGTACTTGCTGCAAGATCCTGGTATAACTGTATTTTGGCGTTTCCAATTGTTAGGTCGCCTTTGTGCCTGGCAGCCGTTAAGATGGCGGCTGTGTCGACGAAACTTAGTAGGCCGCCATCTCGTGGCGGCGCTTCTGGCGGTGGCTTGGGCCTAAGGGCCCTATGAGCTCTCTCTATAGTTATTTTCTCTGCCCTTTCCTGTCCCAGTAAGGAGGAGAAGAGTTCACTGACCGTGTCTAAGATGTCTTCTCTTTGCACGCTTTCAGGGACGCCTCTGATGCGCACGTTCTTTCTGCGACTCCTGTTCTCCTGGTCTTCCAGGTACAGGTAAGTGGTGTTCAGATGTTCATGGATCTCTTCTACTGACGACTGCATCGCGCGGCTGTGTTTAGCTATAGCGACTTGTGAGTCTTCTAGGGCTGCCACTCTGTGTCCTGTCTGTTTAATCTCCGTTTTGATGGCGGATAACTCTCTCAGGACCGGTTCAAAAGCGAGGGCTAATGATTCCTTAAGGAAAGCTCTGGTGATAGGTGTCGAGCCACGTTCGCTGCGCGTCTCGGACATAGCTCAGGAGCCCTCGTCATCTGAGTCTTCAGTGCATGTAGCGGCGGCGGCATCCAGTGCCATCTTGGATCTGGCTGCAGGAGAAGAAAGCTTCTTTTTTAAGAACTTATCCAGATCGGATTGTCCTCTGGCTTGTTTGGGCGTCATCTGTGTCTCTTTAGGCTTGTCTCTGTTAGGTTTCCCCATATTAAAGCTGGGTGGGAACCCGTCTGATAGCTTATAACAGAGCGCTGCTGTGAGGAGCTCTCAGCTCAGGCGGCCATTTCCTTCCGTGGCTAGCTCCGCCCCCCCTATTTCCCTATATTTGAGAATATTTTAACAGTTACACAAAATTACATTTTAGTTTGGGTTTTTGTAATATTGAATAGCTTACATTTATGTAATATGTTCTGTAAGATTTGTAAGAATTGGAGCATGTACTGTAGACTTGATTAGATGAGGCCAATTAAGTTCACATTGCTCTACTGTAAATTATTTTTTGATTGAAGGTTGTATAATTGTCATTTTTTACATGATGTTGTAAGACTTAAATGCCAATTGATTTTCTTTTTTTATTCTTTTCAATTAGCATGATTTAAAATGTACTGTAACACCTTATGGATCCTTTGGTAGAATTCTGGATTTATTTACTTCATTACTTTTTTTGTGATGCTACTGCAGTTTCACCTGCATAAATATTAGGGAAACATAGAATTTCTATAACATGAAAATAAAAATTCCACATTCCACATTTGAAACTTTTAGTAGTCTTTTTTGAGGGAACACTAAAGAAAGGAAATTCACAAAATCAAAAAAATCAAAAAAATCAAAACCGTGTATATACGGTAGCAGGAGTTATACCAGGAAGTGAAGTAGGAGTGACCAAAAGTGAACCATATATCCATCCCATATACTTTCTGATCACTGACACAAAATATAACGGGATTTACGTTTCACTACTAGAATGTATCACTACCTAAAGAAACGTTGATTTACGGGATTAAAACACTAAACTTTATTAGGTATGTATTAAAAGGATTGACCGGAGGGACCAATCTAACACAAAATAAGAGAAAAAGATAAGTTGCTATTGACCAAGAGACAACTACACATTGTAGCAGGATACTTGGTCCTACATCCCAATCTGCCTACTGTGGTGCTTTATGACAGATAAGTGACCGATAGCTACAATGTGTTCTAAACTACAGAGTAGTTATTTGATACACAGCACACAAATACACAATGTAGCTATATAACTGGCCCTAAGCCATAACCTGTCTGCTGTAGTGCATTTTGACAGATGGGGTGCCAGTAGCTACTGTGTATTACTATGCTAGGGTGGCCTTGTAGCGGCCGCCAATCTAAACTGTTTGAATAAAGGAAGTCCCTCCCCCTAAAGGACGGATCCAGCTCCTATGCAGGCGAATAGAGGAGCGGTGGGCACGGCTCAGACACTGTTGATCACCGCCCTCCACGTCCACATACCCAATGGGGCGATCGCTCGAGGAGTGTCAAAACACTCTAAATACAGCAGGGATATTATGGTGATTTTAAAATAGTGTCGGCACCTATGAGACATCATGCGCATATAGGTAAGAGGGTCAGACACACAAAGTATAGTAGTGAGACTGCTGTATGATTTATGTGCATACGAACCGAAATAACTAAACAACACCGATCCCCCACAGACAATACTGTACTTAAGCTGTGAGTGAGGGGTCCGTGGTTCCCATTGAAGGGTGTATTTTTATGTGCAAACACAGAAATAAATGAACAACACCGATTACCCCCACAGACACAGACACACACAATCCTGTACTTAAGCTGTGGGTGGGGGGTCCGTGGTTTCCGATGATGGATGTAATTTTTATGGTGTATTTATCTGAATCTAGGGGAAAACAGATGTGACAAGGAGGAGAACAATCAGAATAGGACCAAAAAGAAACATATGGGAGAATAAGCATCATGGATGTCAAATATGCCGACCCTTCTATCTCCCAGCATATAGTCCACCTCATACAAAGCACATGTTTGAAATGTGTCCATTAAGACCCTCAGGATGTATAGTACGTAACCTGAAGATCCATTCTGCCTCCTTCTGCCGCAATGTTTTTGTCATAGTCACCCCCTTTAGGATATCTTCTAATCACCTCTATCCATTTAAATTTCATGACATCCATGTTACTGTCATGAGTAATAGACACGTGGCATGTGATGGCAGTATCCGAACTTTTATGGATGTCATTGAGATGTTTGCCAATCCTTTGCCGAAACTCCCGGATCGTTTTGCCTACATACTGTAAGCCGCACACACATGTGGCCAGATAGATGACACCCCTGGTTTTGCAGTTGATGAATGATTTTATTGCGAACCTTTGTGTCACCATGCTGATGAAGCTATTCCCCAGCCCAATAGCCACACACACTAGGCAACCTCCACAACGAAAAGTGCACAGAGGTTGCTGATTGAGCCAAGTCATTGTCTGAGGGGAATTTTGGAAGCTGTGGACCAATGTATCCCTGAGTTTGCGGCCACGGCAATATATAATTGCCGGGGTGACATCCAAAAGATGCCCCACATCGGAGTCAGATTTTAAAATGCCCCATTAACGAGTGAGAACTTCACGTATGTTTCCATGTGCCTCATCAAATGTCGCAATAATGCAAATCTGATTGTCGACACACACCTTGAGGTCCAGGAAGGTGATTTGATCCTTGTCGATCTCAGATATAAAATACAAACCCCGATCCTTTTTATTGAGATCCTTCACGAAACTGTCAAATTCTACAGTACTCCGTGACCACAGGATCAGCACGTCGTCGATGTACCGTAGCCATAAATTCATATGCCCAGCAACATATCTTTTTCTCTTCTTTTTATGTTAGATAGGTCCCTCCTGCCATACACTTTCTGTAACATTTCCCTCTATATCTACACCAAATAAACATGTTTTCTTTTGTACTCGCCATCATTGCCTGCATATCCCTCAAAATATTTCATAACCCTATTATTCCTACCTCAGGCAAGGGGCTATTTATCTCAACATCCCTTCTATCTTCTCACCTGGCTACCTCCACCGACCTTCTGCTAAACATAAAGCGGGTAATTTATTATTGTTTGTTTGGGTCTTTTTTTGTTCTATTTGTGTTGCTATATCGACACATCTTTTATTTGCAGTTTCTTTCATGACATTATCAACACAACCTCAGCTTTAGTACTGAGTTCAAGAATTATACATTTAGAAATGCAATCCGGGATTAGACCTGTGTTAGGTCTAAGTTAAGAACTACGACTGTGAAATAATGGTGCAATGTTGGTGCATGTCACGCCAGCTAGATGCCTGTCATAAAATAGTCCTATGGATCTAGGAGATGTAGTGGCCCTGCTAATAGAAGTTTGTAAGATACAAGTGTTATGGACTGCAGATCATATTCTATACTTCCCCCTGTAGCCTAATGGCCCCTGTGCCTCATTCCCCCAATACTGCCTTGACCCCTGAGCCTTCTTCCCCAATCCTACTGTGTCCCCTGTGCCCCATTCCCCTAATGCTGCCATTCCCACTGTGCCCCATTCTTGGATGCTGCCATACCCCCGTGTCCTGTTCCCCGATGATGCCCCCTGTATCTGATGTGGCGGCTCCATTCCTGAGCCGTTGCCATCAGAAGCGAATGTCAGCTGTAACAGCTGCAATCTTGCCCATTTAACCCCTTAGATGCCGCAGTCAGAAGCTACCAGCTGCATTCATGGGGTTAATAGAGGAAGGAGGATCCCTCTCTCCCCCATTGGGCCATCTCGCTGCGATGATAGCGGCCGGATGGTTACCATGCTAAAATGAGAGATTTAAAAATATCATTGGTATCACCGGGTCTGTAATGACTAGTGATGAGCAGCAGGTGCCATATTCAAATTTGCTATATTTCACAAATATTTTGCTAAATATTCGTGATATATTCGCTAATTCGAGACTTCGTTATATTTGTACAATGCTATTCTATTGCAGAAAATCGTCATTGAAATATTCATGTGCGCATGCGGATTTTTCGCATAAGATAAACTATTTTAAATAATGAAAAATATTCTAATTCAGTACTTACTAAGATATTTTAGCCTTCTCACATTGGCCCACAAGTAATGGTCCATTACCGGCCTGCTTTTTGCTTGTGTACCAATGTGAGAAGGCTAAAATATCTTAGTCAGTACTGAATTAGAATATTCTTCATTATTTAATACAGTTTATCTTATGCCAAAAATCGGCAATTAAATATGCGCATTATAGAATCACGTAAGGGCGTTAAGCAACTTTCCTATTGGGTTGGCTTAGTAGAATTGTCAAATATGTCGAATATAGCGCTATTTTCGTAAATTACGAATATAGCGCTATATTTTACATATTCGACAATTCTACCAAGCCAACCCAATAGGAAAGTCTCTTAACGCGATTCGATTAATGCACATATTTAATTGCCGATTTTTGACATAAGATAAACTATATTAAAGAATATTCTAATTCAGTACTGACTAAGATATTTTAGCCTTCTCACATTGGCCCACAAGCAAAAAGCAGGCCGATAATGGACCATTACTTGTGGGCCAATGTAAGAAGGCTAAAATATCTTAGTACTGAATTAGAATATTCTTCATTATTTAATATAGTTTATCTTATGCCAAAAATAGGCAATTAAATATGCACATTTATTGAATTGTGTAAGGGCGTTAAGCAACTTTCCTATTGGGTTGGATTGGTAGAATTGTTGAATATGTAGACTATAGTGCTATATTCATAATACGAATATTTGTTTTTGTTTTTTTTTTTCATCTGAACCCATTACATTTACTATTACTAATGGGTTCAGATGAAAAAAAAAAAAAAAAACGAATATTCGTTTTAACGAATATATATCAATATATTCTAAATATTCGCAAATTATCGAAGTGGCAATATTCGCGAGAAAAATTAGCTATTTGAATATTTGCGCTCAACACTAGTAATGACCTGATCTAAAAAATGATCATGGTACTAATCCTGTGTGGTGAACGCTGTTAAAAAATAAAATAGAAACATTGGCGGACTTCACCTCCTAAAAAAAATTATGAAAAGTTATCATAAAGTCATATGTATCCCAAAATGATAGTAATAAAAACTATACCCATCCTGGAAACAATAAGTCCCCACACAACTATGTTGACAGAAAAATAAAAAGTTATGGGTCTTAGATATGTTGATGCAAATTTTTTTTATATAAAACCAGATTTTATGATATAAAAGTAATGAGACATGAAAAATAATACAAATTTGGTATTGCCATAACTAAAAATGAGCAAATAGAGCTTTGGATAAGAGATCCAAACTCAAATCGCTCACAACTTTGTTTTAATGCTGTACAAAGATCTGTCTCCGTACAGCATTAAAATGTATGGGCTCCAACGAGGGACATTCGTTATCACCAAAGTCCCACAGTGATAACTTCGGGATTTGATTTTTTAACTTTTCAGATTTTAAAACTTGGATCCAAAGTCAGCTTTAGATTCCTGTTTTAAAATGGTTTTCAAGTTCTCTTTCCCACAACACCAAACAATTGTTTAATACTAGGGTTGAGCGAACCCGAATTGTAAAGTTCGGGTTCGTACCAAACTTTAGGATTTTTGGACTCCGGACAAAAACCCGAACATTTCAGTAAAAGTTTGGGTTCGGTGTTTGGCGCTTTCTTGGCGCTTTTTGAAAGGCTGCAGAGTAGCCAATCAACAAGCGTTTAACTGTCTGACCTTAGAAGCCATCACAGCCATGCCTACTAATGGCATGGCTGTGATTGGCCAGTGTAGCATGTGAGCCATCCTCTATATAAGCTGGAGTCACGTAGCTTATGCATGTCACTCTGCTGTACTTAGTGTAGGGAGAGGATGCTGCTGGAGATTTCAGGGAGAGAATAGGACTGAATCTTTGCTAAAAATCAGAATCTAACACAGCGATCTACATACATTGTGTTTTGTGGGTGCAGGGCACAATTTTTTTTATCCTGCCCTGAGCCCAGTGACCGAAAAAAAACCAAAACTTTTATAAGTCAGTTAGGTGGGCAGCGTCGGCGGCCATTTTATGCAAGCTCAGTGCACCAGCACTGCATCTGAGCTTTTGGGACATTAAAAAATCTATTTTTTTTTGGGCAATTTACAACATCTGGTGCATTTGCAGGCTTAGTCAGTGTGCAATTTAGGCTAGAAATACAGCCATCATTTTCTGTGTTTTTAAAAACACATTTTTTGCCAAAAAACACTATTTTCCAGATCTGCAAGTGTTAAATTCAAGTTTAATATATACAGCTTTCATATTCTGTTACTAAAAAAACACACTTTTTTGGCAATATACAACATCTGTATTAGTCAGTGTGCAATTTAAGCTAGAAATACAGCCATCATTTTCTGGGTTTTTAAAAACACACTTTTTTTTGCCAAAAAACACTATTTTCCAGATCTGCAAGTGTTAAATTCAAGTTTAATATATACAGCTTTCATATTCTGTTACCAAAAAAAAACTTTTTGGGCAATATACAACATCTGGATTAGTCAGTGTACAATTTATGAGTAATCATTTTTATTGATTTTGCATAGCGTATGATTACAGATGATATTCAGTATGCAATAAGAGTGTATATAATAGAAAACATTTGGCATTACACCAATAATAATAATAATACGGTACAATACAGTTGAGGGTGAGGCACAAATCAGGAGAGAAAGCAATTATTCAATTGCCATTGAAGTTACTTCCTTTGATAGAAACAAAACTCTGAGTTCTTCATTTTAGCAATGAAATAAAATAAAACTAAGACTGGAAAATATAAGGTCTGTCGAGCAGCGCAGCGGCCTATCCTAGATGAAAATATGCTATTTATGGTACATAGTAGGAACTCAACATCCAGGGTGACCATGTCTTTTTCTTTAAAGGTTGGCTTAACATTGAGTCTGGGAGAAGTCTCTCAAGTCTACATGTGGCATTAAGAGTATGGATCACTTCAGAAATTGCTGGAGGATTCACTTCTTTCCAATGTCTAGTGATAACCAATTTAGCACTAAGTAAAATATGCCCTATGACACGTCTTTCATCAAACGGAAGATCATCTATGCGAAGGAATAGAAGGGCTAATGCGGGGGATGGAGATACCCGAATACCAGTGGTTTGTGCTATCAGGTCGAATATCGAACACCAAAAGGGTATGAGTTTAGGACATGCCCAGAGGATGGGAAGAGAAGAACCGGTATTACCACATTCACGCCAGCAACAAGCCAAAGTACCAGGGTATATGATGCTTAGGCGATGAGGCGTATAGTACCACCTAAGAAGGGTTTTAATCCCGGCCTCATGATGTGTAACACATTTAAATGTAGCCCCAATAAAACGGACTGCCTCAGCCCATCTCTCCTCTGAAAATGACAATTGAAGATCGCTTTCCCATTTCGATAATGGAGGAGATTTGCTAAATTTAGACTTGTCATTTAATATATTGTATAAATGATGAGTCGTATGATGTTTAAATAGAGAGGGTGACTGGAAAATCCTAACCACCTCTGGGTGAGATTTAGGAGGGGAGAGGAGAAGATTGCTGAGGCAGTGGCCAATTCTCATATAAGAGAGAAATTGGGAGGAAGGTATGCAGTATGTTTGGCATATTTTATCTAAATAAATCATAGCTGAGTTTTCCACTAGTTGGGCAGAAGATAAAATGCCGGCCGCGGACCAGGATGAGAGATCAATGTTGTTTATATACAAGCTTAGGGTATTCATCGATACATGTGGTAATATGTTGAGATTGGCTATGCCTTCAGATAAGTGAAACTTAGACCAAAGTGTGATGGCATGTTTCACCATAATCAGAGGATGGTCAATACTCTTGGGTTTTAGTAGAGATAGGTAGAGTAGATCCTTCAACGATCCATTAGGGGTAAGTATGGATTCCATATTAACCCATGGTTTTGTCGAAAATGGATTCCACCACTCTCTAGTAAAAGAGAGATTAATAGAGTAAAAGTAGTCTTTGATGGAGGGAAGGCCTAGTCCACCAGCCTGTTTCCTTCTGAACATAATGAATTGGGCTACTCTAGGACGACTAGATTTCCATATATAGCTATTGATAATTTTTTGAGCTTCTTTGAAAAAGGAATCTGGAACTGGAATAGGTAGCGTCCGGAAAATATAGATAAGCTTAGGTAAAGTCATCATTTGAAATGACGCTATTCTACCAACCCATGAGATCTCTTGCATGCTAAAGGTAGCGAAATCCTTTGTCATAGTAGCGAGAAGTGGTACATAATTTTTTTGGTATGCGAGTGAGCAAGGGTAGGACAATTTGATTCTCAAATAAGGGAGGTGTGATGTTTGCCAGTCAAGCGGGAACATATTTTTTAGGATTCTTAGCTCTGTCAGAGGAATGTTAATGGGGAGTACTTGGGATTTGGAGTTATTAATTTTGTAATATGAAAGACCACCATAGTGTGAAATGATGGAAAATGCGTGGGTTAATGATTGGTTAGGATTAGTCATTGTTAAAATAATGTCGTCAGCATATAGTGATATTACATGTGACTTTGATCCTATTCGTAGTCCGTGTATATCGGGAGAGAGGCGAATATGTTGATCTAGGGGTTCTAGGGCTAAAATAAATAAAAGGGGGGAGAGAGGGAACCGTTTGTGATGTGGAGGCTTTCAGAGAGAACACCATTGACAAAAATCTTTGCTATAGGGTCTGAATACAAACCTCGGATTGCTTGAATAATAGGGCCAGTAAAACCCATGGATTCAAGGACAAAAAAAGCATAATGCCAATGAAGGCGATCAAATGTCTTTTCTGCGTCCAGGGTAACCGCAACCATGGGAGTGTTGCGTAGTTCAGCAACATTAATAATATTGAACAAGTGTCTTGTATTATCAGATGCCTGTCTGCCTTTCACAAAACCTGATTGGTCATCACCTATTAATTGGGGAAGGATTGAGGCTAGCCTGGAAGCAATCTGTTTAGCAAAGATTTTTATGTCAGAGTGAGTGGGGTGAGTCCGGGGATTTGCCAGGTTTGGGTAGTGTGACAATTAGAGCCATCAACATGTCCGAAGGGAAGGGAGAGCCAGACATTGTTTTATGAAATAGTGGGAGGAGGAAAGGGGCTAGAGTAGAGTAATAATGTTTATAATATTCATTTGATAACCCGTCTGGACCTGGAGATTTTCCTTGGGGAAGAAAAGAAATTTACTTATTCAACTCAAGTTCTTGGATTGGGGCGTTTAGTAGTGATAAGTGAGATTTGGAAAGCCTGGGTAGTTTAGCTTTGTCTATAAAGTCTTGTACTAGAAATTCATAATCAGTTGGAAGGGATAAGCTATCCTTGAAATTGTATAAATCTTTGTAATAGAGGCGGAATTGCTCTGCTATATCCCTTGGATCAATAATTTTCGCTTTAGTTTTGGGGTGTAAAAGAAAGGGGATTCTAGATTTTGCTTGCTGGTGCTTAAGTTTTGAGGCTAGAAGTTTCCCTGCTTTGTTTCCATGTGCATAATATCTGGCCTTAGTGCACATGAGAGATTTAGTAAAGTCATTATTAAGGAGATACATTAATTTATCCCTTTCAACACGCAGGTCATTTGTTGTCTCTAAAGATGGGAGTTGCTTGTTCTTTGATTCTAGAGTAGAGATCCTAGCTAGTGTCTCTGTAAGTTCTTTTTCCCTTTTTTTTTTCTATAGGGTTCAGTTTTATTAGAATACCTCTTATGAATGCCTTATGTGCTTGCCATACTACATACGGGTCAGGGACCGAGTTCGCATTTAGTTGAAAGTATTCCTGTAAGGCTTTTGTAATCACAGGTCTGTGATTGGGGTGGGAAAGGATAAATGGGTTGTTCCTCCAAACTGGGGGGGGGGGGGGAAGAGGATTGAAATTGTTCTGCCAGCTGAAGTAGGATAGGGGCATGATCAGACCATTTGATAACACCAATGGATGAGTTTGAAGTGTGAAAAAGGGTTGTTTGGTCAACTAGAAACATGTCGATTCTAGAGTAAGAGAGGTGTGAGGCGGATAAGAAGGTGTAGTCCCTTTCCTGGCTGTGCTGAGCCCTCCAGACGTCTATAAGGCCTTTGGAGTGGAAAAAAGCTGCTAAGCCTATAGGGGAGAGTCTGGAGGGATTAGTTGAGTCAAGAGAGGGATCCACTATTGAGTTGAAATCTCCTCAGATGATTAGTTTACCTTGCTTAATTTTGTGGACTTTCTTCATAACTATGTAGAAAAGAAATCTGGTGTTCGTTTGGCGCGTAAATGTTCAATAGTGTATATTTGATATTGTTCACCACACATACCAAGACAGCATATCTGCCCCGAGGATCTATCACCTGTGAGAGTAGAGAAAAGGACACTGAGTTTTTGATAGCGATAAATACTCCTCTGTTTTTCTGTACATTGTGAGAATTAATTATAGTTGGGAACAAGCGGTGTCTAATCCTGTAAGCAACTTTCTGCAACAGGTGAGATTCCTGAATACACAATATATCAGCTTTACCAGACATCGCCTCTTTCCAAAGATAAGCCCTCTTCTGTGGACAGTTTAATCCCCTGGAGTTGAGAGAAAGAATTGTCAGTCCCATGGTCTTGTTCCATGGCGCTGAAGGTGACCGCTGCACTGCTCAAAATGACCTGAGGGAGATATAAGCAAAATTATGTACAATACAAAGTGAAGCATTGTTGGAAAAAATCTAAGGAAAATAAAAGAAAAAGATAATAAAAACTGAAGTAGACAGAACGATGTGTCTACTGAAAGGGGCAACAGTTCCATATTGAAGCCAAGTATAGGAACCAATTCAAACTTGGTGGAGTGCAATATAACCGCATATGCACCAGTGATGGCAATAAATATAAACATAGCTGGAATACGTGTTACACCACCTGTGGTAACTAGATAAAAATCAGGAATAAACATGTAGTGGGTAGCAGTCACTTGTTAAATCCGTTGAAGTGCGAAAAGGAGGTAACTGCTTAATTTTCTTCTGGAATCTTCACGGCTTGCCCACGTAGAGTCTGCAAATGGCATTTCAGCATGAGGGTACGACTAGTGACTGTAACTTGCAAGTAAATAGGAAAAGTCCTTGAGAAGACAGATATTGAGATCACTTTTGATGTTGAGGAGTATATGGAGTATTGTGAACTGGGGTGGCGATGGTAATTTGCCAGCCTTTCAAGAGATTTTTCCCTTCTTCAAGGGACCGAACTAGGTGAGAACGTCCAGCTTTAGATATAAGTAGCTTCATAGGATATCCCCATTTATAAACAATTTCATGTTTGCGTAGGGAAAGCGTAATAGGTAGAAGCTCACGGCGTTGTCTCAAAGTGGCCGCAGAGAGATCTGTATACAATCAAATAGATTGGTAAGGAGCCGAGAGAGTGCCCAGTTTTCTGGCTGCCAGCATCACCGCCTCTTTTGTTGGAAAAAAGTGTATATGCGCTAATGCGTCTCTAGGGATATCTGGTCCCAGATGCTTCGGTTTTGGAACCCTATGGGCTCGGTCAGCAATTAACTCTTGAGGAGAGAGCTTAGGGATAAGAGACACAAAAAGCTTCTGAATATATGAAGGCAGTTCTATGTTAGTAATATCTTCTGGGATGCCGTGAAACTTAATGTTCTTCCGTCGCGAGCGATCCTCTAGGTCTGCCATTTTTTGCTTAATATTTTCCATTTCGTCTGCCATTTCATTATGAGCATCAATTACTTCATTTTGGGATGTTGCAAAGTCCGACATTTTAGACTCTATATGCGTCACCCTTTGCTCAACGTTGTGCAATTTAGCAGACATGGGATCAATTAAGGCTGCTAGATCGTGCTGCATTGCTGATTTCAAAGCTAACAGCATTTGTTTTAAAGAATCTTCTGACACTAGTTTGTCAGAGGCAGGATAATTAGTGAATAATTCTGTCTCTTGTGATGCCAGATTTTGAGGAGAGTTAACCGGACTAACCTGGAGATCATCAGGTAGCTCGATTCTCGGTCTCCTCTTCTGTGGTCTAGAGGAAGGCGAGCTGGAAGTGCCTGCGGCGCCATCTTGTAAGACCTGATGTCCCGATCCTACCACTCTGATGTCTTCTGAGGTAGCGGGAAACTGAGGCGTTTTGAGGTGAGAGGGATCCAGGAGGATAGGAGGAGAGACGGAGGGGAAATGTTCTGAGACCTGTGTTGGAGACGGAGCGCTCAGCGGTGGTGTGGCGGGAGCAGTAGCGGCTCCAGGGCTCCGGGCGCCATCTTGGATTTTCCCTTTCTCAAAATATTTCTCCAAGTTTTCGCTATTAAGCCTCGGGAGCAGTCTTTTAGATTTCCCCATCTTTACAGAGCTGGCTGGACCTCTTTTCGGGCTGTTTCAGGTGGAATTGGAGGTGCTATGCTTGTTGTAAGTCGCTATGGTGCAGGAGCTGCTGGGCTATGCGTCCATCAGACTCGGCAGCCAAGCCACGCCCAGTGTGCAATTTAAGGTAGAAATACAGCCATCATTTTCTGGGTTTTTAAAAACACACTTTTTTGCCAAAAAACACTATTTTCCTGATCTGCAAGTGTTAAATTCAAGTTTAATATATACAGCTTTCATATTCTGTTACCAAAAAAAAAACACTTTTTTGGCAATATACAGCATCTTGATTAGTCAGTGTGCAATTTAAGGTAGAAATACAGCCATCATTTTCTTGATTTTTAAAAAACTATTTTTTTTGCCAAATTCCACAATTTTTCGGGCCTTGCAGCATCAGCACGTGTGAAATTTCAGGGTTATATACTGCTGTCAAATCCAGTTATTAAACAAACACCCATTTGGGCAAAAAATATTTAGTTGGCAGCCTTTGCTGCAGATGTCATTGTGAGATACCGCCTTTACATACTGTCTTTCTATTTAGTTATTTGAAATAAAGCAATTTTGGGCACAATTCTTTGATAGCGTCCTAGTGTGGATCAGGGCGTGTGAGATACACCCTTTAAATACAGGGGTTCTATTCAGGTATTTGAAATACAGCCATTTTGGGCCAACAAATTTAATTGCGGCCTAGTGTGGATCAGGGCGTGTGAGATACACCCTGTATATACAGGGGTTCTATTCAGGTATTTGAAATACAGCCATTTTGGGCAAACAAAATTAAAAGAAGGTCTAGTCTGGTTCAGGGCGTGTGAGATACACCCTTTAAATACAGGGGTTTGATTCTTTTATTAATAAAACACCTTTTTTGTGCAAAATACACAATTTTTCAGGCCTTGCAGCATCTTGACGTTTGAAATTCCAGGGTTATATACTGCTGCCATATTCAGTTATTAAACAAATACCCGTTTGTGCAAAAAAAACATTATTTGGCAGCCTTAGCTGCATATGTCATTGTGAGATACACCCTTTATATATTTGGGTTATATTCAGATATTTGAAATACCGGCATTTGGTGCACAAATCTTTAATTAAAGGCCTAGTCTGGTTCAGGGCGTGTGAGATACACCCTTTAAATACAGGGCTTCTATTCAGTTATTTGAAATACAGCCATTTTGGGCAAACAAATTTAATTGAGGCCTAGTGTGGGACAGGGTGTGTGAGATACACCCTGTATATACAGGGCTTATATTCTTCTATTAATAAAACACCCTTTTTGGGGCAAAATACAAATTTTTCAGGCCTTGCAGCATCTTGACGTTTGAAATTCCAGGGGTATATACTGCTGCCATATTCAGTTATTAAACAATCACCCCTTTTGGGCAATTTTTTTATTTATTTGGCAGCCTTTGCTACATATGTCATTGTGAGATACACCCTTTATATATTTGGGTTATATTTAGATATTTGAAATACCGGCATTTGGTGCACAAATCTTTAATTAAAGGCCTAGTCTGGTTCAGGACGTGTGAGATACACCCTTTAAATACAGGGCTTCTATTCAGTTATTTGAAATACAGCCATTTTTGGCAAACAAATTTAATTGAGACCTAGTGTGGGACAGGGTGTGTGAGATACACCCTGTATATACAGGGCTTATATTCTTCTATTAATAAAACACCCTTTTTGGGTCAAAATACACAATTTTTCAGGCCTTGCAGCATCTTGACGTTTGAAATTCCAGTGTTATATACTGCTGCCATATTCAGTTATTAAACAAACACCCGTTTGGGCAAAAAAAGTTTATTTGGCAGCCTTTGCTGCATATGTCATTGTGAGATACACCCTTTATATATTTGGGCTATATTCAGATATTTGAAATACCGCCATTTGGTGCACAAATCTTTCATTGAGGCCTAGTGTGGGTCAGGCCGTGTGAGATACACCCTGTATATAGAGGGGTTTGATTCAGGTATTTGAAATACAGCCATTTTGGGCAAACAAATCTTTAATTGAGGCCTAGTCTAGTTCAGACCGTGTGAGATACACCCTTTAAATACAGGGGTTTGATTCAGGGATTTGAAATACAGCCATGTTGGGCAAACAAATCTTTAATTGAGGCCTAGTCTGGTTCAGGCCATGTGAGATACACCCTGTACATACTGTCGTTCTATTTTACTATTAATTAAATACCTATTTAGGGCAAGATCCTAAATTCAATAAATATGAGGAGAGTGTCAAATAAGGGACGTGGCCCACGTCGTGGTGCTGCTGGTGGAGCTCCTGTTGCAGGGAGAGGACGTGGTCGATCTGTGCCAGCTACACGCACAAGTGAAAACATTTTCTCAGGTGCGAGTGGGCGACAGAACCTGCAGCGGTATTTGGTCGGGCCTAATGCGTCACTATAAATGGTGAGGCCTGAACAAATACAGGCGATAGTAGATTGGGTTGCTGACAGTGACTCCAGTTCCTTCACATTGTCTCCCACCCAGTCTCTCGATGAAAGACCACAGTTGGCACCTGCAGCCGATGTTCATCAGTCTTTCACCTCACCCCCTTGCAAATCAGCCAAGCAGTCTGAGCCCAAAGTCATGCAGCAGTCTCTTCTGCTTTTTGATGACTCTGTTAGCAGGGTTTCCCAGGGCCCTGCCCCAGAAGTGGAAGAGATTGAGTGCACCGATGCCCAACCACTTATCTTTTAAGATGAGTACATGGGAGGACCATAGCAGCACGTCTCGGATGATGACGAAACACAGGTGCCAAATGCTGGGGCTTTCGAAAGTGTGCAGACCGTCAAGGAAGGCAAGGGTGAAGACTGGGTGGAAGATGATGTGGAGGACGATGAGGTCCTCGACCTCACATGGAATAAAGGTCATGTGAGTGACCTATGTAGTTCGGAGGTAGAGGCGGTGGTCGCACAGAGCCACCAGCACAGCAGAAGAGGGAGCAGGGTGCAAAAGCGGAGCGGCCGTCCTCTAGACAGTACGCCTGTTACTGCCCACCGCAGCAAGAGACCGAGCACACCAAAGCCAACGCCAAGGAGTTCCCTGGCGTGGCAGTTCTTCAGACAATGTGCTGACGACAAGACACGAGTGGTTTGCACGCTGTGCAAGCAGAGCCTGAAGCGAGGCATAAACGTTCTCAACCTGAGCACAACCTGCATGACCAGGCATTTAAGTGCGCCAAGAAAGGTCTTTAAACCAAGAAAGGTCTCTGGCTCCTCCTGCTTCCTCTTCTGCTGCAGTCACGGCCTCTTCATTCACCTCTGGAGTGATCGTGCCACATGCCACCCCGCAAACAGAGGATCTGCCAGCAACACCAACACCTGGGTCACCAAGCATCTCCACATTGTCCCAAGGAAGCGTTTAGCTCTCCATCTCCCAAACGCTGGAGAGGAAGAGAAAGTACTCCCCCTACCCACCAGCGATCCCTAGCCCTGAATGCCAGCATTTCTAAATTACTGGCCTTTGAAATGCTGTCATTCATTCTGGTGGAGATGGATAGTTTTAAAGGCCTTATGGCGGTGGCTGTCCCACAGTACGTCGTGCCCAGCTGCCACTACTTTTCCAGGAGAGCCATCCCTTCCCTGCACAACCAACTAGGGGACAAAATCAGGTGTGCACTGCGCAATGCCATCTGTGGCAAGGTGCACCTCACTACGGATACGTTGACCAGTAAGCACGGTCAGGGCCGTTAAATCTCCATAACAGCACACTGGGTAAATGCAGTGGCGGCTAGGCCTGAGGCGGATAGGAGTTTGGCGCATGTCCTTCCACCACTGAGGATTGCAGGGCGCTTCAGTTTGCCTCCTGTTTCTTCCTCCTCCTACTCCGTTTCCTCATCCTCTACCAGCTCCTCATCCGGTCAGTGTAACACCTTCACCACCAACTTCAGCACAGCCAGGGGTAAACGACAGCAGGCAGTTTTAAAACTTATCTGTTTGCGGGACAAACCCCACACCGCGCAGGAGCTGTGGACGGGCCTTGAACAACCGACTGATGAGTGGTTTGTGCCAGTCAGCCTCAAACCCGGCCTGGTGGTGTGCGATAATGGGCGAAATCTCGTAGCAGCTCTGGGACTAGCCGGTTTGACGCACATCCCTTGCCTGGCGCATGTGCTGAATTTGGTGGTGCAGAGATTCCTTAAAAATTACCCCGACATGTCAGAGCTGCTGCATAAAGTGCGGGCCGTCTGTGCGCGCTTCCGGCGTTCTCATCCTGCCACCGCTCGGCTGTCTGCTCTACAGCGTAACTTCGGCCTTCCCGCTCACCGCCTCATATGCGACGTGCCCACAAGGTGGAACTCCACCTTGCAGATGCTGGCCAGACTGTGCGAGCAGCAGCAGGCAATAGTGGAGTTTCAGCTGCAGCACGCACGGGTGAGTTGCTCCGCAGAACAGCACCACTTCACCACCAATGACTGGGCCTCCATGCGAGACCTGTGTTCCTTGTTGCGCTGTTTCGAGTACTCCACCAACATGGTCAGTGCCGATAACGCCGTTCTCAGCGTTACTATACCACTTCTATGCCTCCTTGAAAAAACGCTCTTGGCGATGATGGAAGAGGATGTGGCACAGGAGGAGGAGGAGGAAGAGGGATCATTTCGTAGGGTTTCCGGCCAGTCATTCCCAAGTGGCTCCGAGGGTGGGTTCCTGCACCCACAAACGCCAGGTACACAATTGTCCAGCCAGGGCACAGTTCTGGAGGATGACGAGGTGGAGGATGAGGAGGAGGAACCATGTTCACAGCAGGGTGGCACCCAGACCAGCCCATGGCCATCACTGGAGCGTGGCTGGGGGGATACAGAGGACACAGACGATACACCTCCCACAGAGGACAGCTTTTCGTTGCCTCTGGGCAGCCTGGCACACATAAGCAATTACATGCTGCAGTGTCTCCGCAACGGCGGCTGAGTTGCCCACATTCTAACTTGTGCTGATTACTGGGTGGCCACGCTGCTGGATCCCCGTTGCAAGGACAACGTACCGTCCTTAATTCCGTCACTGGAGCGTGATCGTAAGATGCGCGAGTACAAGCGCACGCTGGTAGATGCGCTGCTGGTGGCATTCCAATCTGACAGCGGGGGCACAGTGGAAGCACAAGCCGAAGGCAGAGGAGGAGGAAGAGGTCGCCAACGCAGCTGGGGCAGCGCCAGCACCTCAGAAGGCAGGGTTAGCATGGCCGAAATGTGGAAAAGCTTTATCAGCACGCCACAACAACCAGCACCACCAGCTAATATGGAACGTCTTAGCAGGAGGCAGCATTTCACCAACATGGTGGAGCAGTATGTGTGCACACACCCATACATACTGAATGATGGGTCTGCCCCCTTCAACTTCTGGGTCTCCAAATTGGGCACATGGCCTGAGCTTGCCCTTTTCACCTTGGAGGTGCTGGCCTGCCCTGCAGCCAGTGTATTATCTGAACGTGTGTTTAGCACGGCAGGGGGCGTCATCACTGACAAGCACAGCCGCCTGTCCACAGCCAATGTGGACAAGCTCACGTTCATTAAAATGAACCAGGCATGGATCCCTCAGGACTTGTCCGTACCCTGTGCAGAATTGACATGTATACCAGCACTAACCAGTCATTGTTACACTGCAGCGCTATTGCTCATTGTTGTATTTTGGATATTTCACACTCTTTTAGAGATTTAAATCACAGAAAAAAAATGCACCAAACGGATATGCCACTGACTATACTAGCTAGTCATACAAGCATATATTAAAAGCTGAGACTTTTGCCAATATATTCCTGTCAGGAACACTTCAGATCCCCTCATGCACCACGTCACGGTCTCTTAGCATGGCAAGGGGTCCTACCACTACGCTAACTATGGTGTGAACACGGTCTGAAGGTGATGAAATCCAGCTCACAGCCAAGCTTCCACACAACCGCATAGCGGAACAACTAATGCAATGTGAATAAAGCAAGACTGTAAGACACACCTATATCCAGGAAGGTCTCCTAAACAACAGTAAAGGAGGTTTAGTCACTGAAGATAAGGAAAAGGCAGAGTTACTAAATGGGTTTTTAGCTCTGTATATACAAAAGAAGAGAAAGGAGCTGATATCTGTGTTGCCAGGGCCATTAGTACATCTAGTAATATAGTCAACTGGCTAACTATAGATATGGTCCAAGCTAAGTTAAATAAGGTTAATGTGAAAAAAGATGCAGGTCCATATGGATTACACCCAAGAGTTCTTAAAGAGCTCAGTTCAGTCATTGCTGTGCCCTTGTTTGTAATTTTTAAAGATTCGCTAGGTACTGGCACAGTGCCAAGTGACTGGTGCAAGGCAAATGTGGTGTCCATATTCAAAAAGAAATCTAGGTCCTCTACAGGTAATTATTGGCCAATTAGTTTAACTTCTGTTGCTTGAAAAATGTTTGAAGGACTATTAAGGGACTGCAGTGCTGTACATAATTATTCATACCCCTGGAAAATGTTAACTTAGTTACTTTTATTCAACCAGCAAGTAATTTTCTTGACGGGAAATGACATAGGTGTTGTCACCGCCAGATCTCTGAGAAGTTCTGACAGACGTTCTTCAGTACCTCTTGCATGATGTTCTTTTGTTTTGGTTTCATTTTGTCTTCTCTCCTCCCTCTCCCAGCTGTCATCTATTAGTAGTGATCGCCTCCCTTTACAGGGAGTGCAGAATTATTAGGCAAGTTGTATTTTTGAGGATTAATTTTATTATTGAACAACAACCATGTTCTCAATGAACCCAAAAAACTCATTAATATCAAAGCTGAATATTTTTGGAAGTAGTTTTTAGTTTGTTTTTAGTTTTAGCTATTTTAGGGGGATATCTGTGTGTGCAGGTGACTATTACTGTGCATAATTATTAGGCAACTTAACAAAAAACAAATATATACCCATTTCAATTATTTATTTTTACTAGTGAAACCAATATAACATCTCAACATTCACAAATATACATTTCTGACATTCAAAAACAAAACAAGAACAAATCAGTGACCAATATAGCCACCTTTCTTTGCAAGGACACTCAAAAGCCTGCCATCCATGGATTCTGTCAGTGTTTTGATCTGTTCACCATCAACATTGCGTGCAGCAGCAACCACAGCCTCCCAGACACTGTTCAGAGAGGTGTACTGTTTTCCCTCATTGTAAATCTCACATTTGATGATGGACCACAGGTTCTCAATGGGGTTCAGATCAGGTGAACAAGGAGGCCATGTCATTAGATTTTCTTCTTTTATACCCTTTCTTGCCAGCCACGCTGTGGAGTACTTGGACGCGTGTGATGGAGCATTGTCCTGCATGAAAATCATGTTTTTCTTGAAGGATGCAGACTTCTTCCTGTACCACTGCTTGAAGAAGGTGTCTTCCAGAAACTGGCAGTAGGACTGGGAGTTGAGCTTGACTCCATCCTCAACCCGAAAAGGCCCCACAAGCTCATCTTTGATGATACCAGCCCAAACCAGTACTCCACCTCCACCTTGCTGGCGTCTGAGTCGGACTGGAGCTCTCTGCCCTTTACCAATCCAGCCACGGGCCCATCCATCTGGCCCATCAAGACTCACTCTCATTTCATCAGTCCATAAAAACTTAGAAAAATCAGTCTTGAGATATTTCTTGGCCCAGTCTTGACGTTTCAGCTTGTGTGTCTTGTTCAGTGGTGGTCGTCTTTCAGACTTTCTTACCTTGGCCATGTCTCTGAGTATTGCACACCTTGTGCTTTTGGGCACTCCAGTGATGTTGCAGCTCTGAAATATGGCCAAACTGGTGGCAAGTGGCATCTTGGCAGCTGCACGCTTGACTTTTCTCAGTTCATGGGCAGTTATTTTGCGTCTTGGTTTTTCCACACGCTTCTTGCGACCCTGTTGACTATTTTGAATGAAACGCTTGATTGTTCGATGATCACGCTTCAGAAGCTTTGCAATTTTAAGAGTGCTGCATCCCTCTGCAAGATATCTCACTATTTTTGACTTTTCTGAGCCTGTCAAGTCCTTCTTTTGACCCATTTTGCCAAAGGAAAGGAAGTTGCCTAATAATTATGCACACCTAATATAGGGTGTTGATGTCATTAGACCACACCCCTTCTCATTACAGAGATGCACATCACCTAATATGCTTAATTGGTAGTAGGCTTTCGAGCCTATACAACTTGGAGTAAGACAACATGCATAAAGAGGATGATGTGGTCAAAATACTAATTTGCCTAATAATTTTGCACGCAGTGTATATCCCCTCCCATACTGCTTCACTTTGCGGTTTATACTACTTCCTGGATTGCGCTCACTGCTAGAAGTTGCAACTGCTGGTTCCTCAGATAAGTCTATTCCTTTATTTGTGTTTTCCTGTTGGCTTGATCCTAGGTGACCCTGACTCCCTCCGTATTCAGTGCAGGGAGCTAGTGGTCGTGTCTGTGACACTTTGCGTTACTAGGAAATCGCAAATGCGCCATATCAACATAGAAATATAGAAACATAGAATGTGTCGGCAGATAAGAACCATTTGGCCCATCTAGTCTGCACAATATACTGAATACTATGGATAGCCCCTGGCCCTATCTTATTTCGCAATCACAAAGGCAAAAGAGCCTACGAAGAGTGGTGGCAGCAAATTAAGTTGATTTCCAGCGTGAAATTAGTAATTTTATTTTTACCGATTGTACATACAATCGTGATTGTATCCTGTCTGGGCCCAACAACCAATCTTAAACGTCTTCTGTGCTCACAGTGGATTCGCCTCCAGAAGTCTCTAGTGGAGACCTGTATGGCAATTGTGGCATAGTACGACGGGATTGGCGGGTGGTTGTCACATTGTTGGCAGCTAGTGGGATAGCAGAACCCAAAAACAGGCAGAAGTCAGCTTTTGGGAGATCAGAGCACAAAGAACTGACAAGTGCAGCTTTTTGAGCAATCATAACAATAGGACAGCGGTTACTTAGTATCCTGTCCTGCGGAACTTGAGTTCCGGGCGCAAAACGGTACACATTGATAGGAATAGATTGGTTTACATTTTCCCCACCTTTTCTTTGCTATATCCTATTCTTTTTCTCTTCTTTTCTGAATGTCTAATTCAGTTCCAAATTACCAAAGTTGGTCTGTTGCCAACTTACACGCCGTGTGTGAGTCGCAAGGCATTGCCATTTTACACAAAAATCGATCACAGCTGATCAAAGCTTTGACGGAGAGAGACTGCCAAGCGATGGAGGATTCCAATCCCATACGGGAGGCTTCGCTGCCCCTTCGTTCAACGTCACCCAGCATCGCCAGCTATGGGAGTGCTGATGTTGCCACTTTAGCTCCGGGTGATGCAGGTACCCTGGATAACAGCATGTCCACAGCTCCTGCTAACCCTTAGCAAGGAACAAGCAGCTCTGGACTAAACTTCACTGCCTTGGGCCCTATGAGCCAGCAGTTGTTACCAGGCCTGACTGGCGCGGATTTGCGTTTATACCTGGAGATGCAGCTTGAAAGAGAGGAGCGACAGCAGCAGTTCCAGCTTCAGAGAGAAGCGCTGCAACACCAGCGTACACTAGAACTGTCCCAAGTGAGACAGGCCGAGCGATCTTCCTCTCCTAACACTCCTGCTGCAGGAGGCATTCCTCTACCCGTGGTCCCCAAAGCAAGGTTTCTAGTTGTGGAGAAAAACGGGGACATTGATTTATATTTACGCTCGTTTGAGAGAGCATGCCGCCAGTTCTGCATCCCTGAGGATCAGTGGGCTCTACACCTGACGCCTCAGCTGACTGGTAAAGCGCTGGATGCTTTTGCGGAACTACCCACAGACCAAGATTGCGATTATCAAACTATCAAGGATGCCATAATTGCTAAGTTCCAGTTAACCCCTGAGGTTTACCGGAGAAAGTTCCGTGCCATCCAGAAAGGATCCACAGACTCTTACGCGGATGTGGCTAGCCGCTTATGCACCACATTCCGCCAATGGACTAGAATTCTTAAAGAAAAGACTTATGCTAACCTTGAGGATTTGATGATCCATGACCAACTCCTTGTGATATGCCCTACAGATGTGAGACAGTTTGTGCTGGAGTGCAAGCCCCAGTCTGTGAAAGAAGCTGCTGAGCTGGCAGACATGTTTGTCGCAACCCGGGTACCGGACATTCGCAAACCTGTGATGACGGACATCCGCAGGCCGGTGGTATCAGACATACGCAAACCCCTGGTACCTGACAGCCGCAAAACTCCAGTGCCCAACCAGGACAGAGCCATGTCCCAGAACTGGAGAGAAGGCAGGCCCGCTGGCCCTGTGAACCGTGAGACAACCAGGCCCTGGTGTGAGCTGTGTCGCAGGCCCGGTCACACCAAGCAAACCTGTTATGCAGGGAAGCCGGCCCAACCTCCTAGCACCGCAACGACGCCAAGCCCTAAAGGGGCCAACGCTTCCACACCTACCTCGTCTGCTGTATTGCTGGTCGGAGGACCCGAGGTGCACCGCGGATCCCAGAATCACCAGCCTGTCACTGAACGGCCAGACTGTCATCGGATTCCGTGATACCGGTGCAGATGTCACCTTGGTCCGTTCACATCTTGTTACGGAGAAGGATATCCTTCCAGGAAAGTACCTCGCTCTGACCGGAGTTGGGGGCACTCGCACTCATGTGGCCCAAGCCCAAGTCACCATTGATTGGGGAATGGGACGGCAAAAGCGGGTTGTTGGGGTCCTGGATGATATTCCCGTTGCCACAGTGCTTGGCACTGATTTGGGCACCCTTCTTACCCATTACGAATACCCTGCAAGCGCGCAGGAGGCCCAAGCAGGACTCCCTGACCAAAACCAGGTACTGTACCGCCCTTTGGGGAAACAGGGAGACGGGGACACTTTGCCTGCTATTTTTACTGTCCCTAACGCACCTAGGGAGGTATCAGATTTAAACGTACAAGCAACCGAATGTCATTTGCCTACTTCTGCACCTGTCATTGTTGATCCGAATGCGTGTGTTAGTGTTAGCAATGGTGATATAAATGATGCTGTACCTGTTCTGGCCATTACACGTTCCATGGCCAGCCTCCTGAACTCAGAACCGACCGAAGGGACCCCCTCGGGCGATTCTGACCCTCAGGCGGATGACAATGCGAGAACGACCTTTTCATGTGATGATGATGATTGTGTCACTGCGCTGGTAGACGTTTCCAGTGTCGCCAGTAACCTGGGCTCAGATGGGGCTGCGGGGACAGAACCAGCCGTCCCTCCACCCACCTCAGACCCCAGCATTGAAGGTAACTCTCCACAGCTGACTTCATACGTCTCTGGTCAGCTGGAGGAGACCGGTGGCGCTGTATTCGTGCAGGCCTTGAAGGGTGACCCTAGTCTGGAGGCCCTTAGGGCCCGAGCCGGCCAGCCTCCAGGTGAGGGCACTCCATATAAAATCTATTGGGAGAACAACCGACTGTACTGTGAAGCTGTGCAGCCTACAAAAGGTGGCGCAGGTGAGAACACGAGACAGCTGGTAGTCCCTAGGGAATTTCGGGCGCAGGTGCTCAAAGCAGCCCACGACATTCCACTTGCAGGAAATTTGGGTATCAGAAAGACCCACAAACGTGTTCAGAACCATTTTTACTGGCCCATGATGGGAACGGACATAACTAAGTACTGCCGATCGTGTACCACTTGCCAGAGGGTTAAGAAGGCTGGAGGACCCCACAAAGCTCCTTTGCAGCCACTGCCCGTGATCACAGAGCCCTTCCAGAGAGTGGCAGTGGATATAATTGGTCCCCTTCCCATTCCTAGCAGTTCTGGCAAGAGCTACATCTTAACGGTCGTGGATTATGCCACCCGTTATCCAGAGGCGGTAGCACTGTCTTCCCTTAGGTCGGCCACGGTGGCTGACGCCTTGATCGGGATTTTCTCGCGTGTAGGTTTCCCCGCCGAGATGATCTCTGATCAGGGCTCTTGCTTCATGTCGGAGCTAATGGAAGCCCTCTGTGAGAGGATGCAAATCAAGCACACCACTTCCAGTGCGTATCACCCGCAAACCAACGGCCTTTGCGAACGTTTCAACGGAACGTTAAAGCAAATGCTGGCCACGTTCGTGGAATCGCAGGGGAAGGACTGGGAGCGGCACCTGCCTCATTTGCTGTTCGCTTACAGAGAAGTGCCACAGGAGTCCACTGGATTCTCACCATTTGAACTACTATATGGACGAGACGTCCGAGGGCCCTTAAAACTGATTCGGGAGACCTGGGAGGGAAGAGGTGACCCCTCAGAAGTCTCCGTGGTTGAATATGTCCTAAAATTTCGGAACAAGATGGAGTCCCTCATGACCATAGTGATGGAAAACCTCGCAAAGGCACAGGCCAAACAGAAGGCTTGGTATGATCAGCATGCCAGAGAGCGGTCATACCAAGCAGGTCAGAAGGTATACTCCCTACTCCCTGTCAGGCAGAACAAATTGCAGGCTGCCTGGGACGGGCCATACACCATTCTGAAACAGGTGAACCCAGTCACTTACCTAGTGAGTCTCGGGGGAAAGCGACAGAAACTGTTCCACGTGAACATGTTAAAAGCACACGAGGAAAGAGAGCAGTATGTATTAGCAGTTAGCCAGCTAGAACCCGAAGAGCTAGATCCACTGATAGACTTGCTAGCAGAGCTACGAGACGTGGCAGATGATTGGAACATCAACCCCCACCTCTCGTACCCACAGAAGCTTCAGCTCACCACTCTCCTGAGTGCGCACAGCGCCACATTCTCAGGCATCCCTGGCCAAATCAACCTAGCAGCTCACCGAGTTGACACAGGGACCCACAAGCCCTTACAGCAGGGCCCCTATCGCACCTCACCCGAAGTGCAGGCTGAGATCAAACGAGAGATTGATGAGATGCTACAGTTAATGGTCATCCAGAAATCCTCTAGTCCATGGGCCGCCCCGGTTGTTTTAGTCCCCAAAAAGGACAAGACAACCCGGTTCTGTGTCGACTATCGGAGACTGAATGACATCACCATAACCGATGCGTATCCCATGCCAGCTATCTAACAATCATGGACTTGAGCCGGGGATACTGGCAGATTCCGCTTGCGCCAAAGCCAAGAGCGAAATCCGCATTCATCACCCCTTTTGGCCTCTATGAGTTTACTTGTATCCCCTTTGGGATGAAGAATGCGCCACCTTTCAGCGGGCCATGAATGAACTGTTGGAAGGAATGCAAGGTTATGCCCTAGCATATCTGGACGATATAACCATATATATTCCAACCTGGGAAGATCACCTTAACCATCTGTCACAGGTATTGGGAAGACTGTCCGCTGCCAATCTGACCGTTAAGCCCAACAAATGTCAGATTGCCATGACAGAGGTTCAGTACTTAGGACACAGAGTAGGCAGCCAGACCCTGAAACCTCAGATAGGGAAGGTCGATGCCATTGTAGCATGGCCACGGCCTAACACCAAAAAACAAATACAGGCATTTCTGGGAACGGCAGGGTACTATAGGAAGTTTGTTCCATCCTATAGTACTCTGGCTAAACCACTGACCGATGCAACAGGCAAAAAACAACCCAACACGGTCACATGGAACTCGGAACTAGAACAGGCATTTCGGGCCCTGAAGGAAGCGCTAGCTAGCGCTCCTGTCCTTCAAGCTCCCGACTTCTCCCGTCAGTTCCTAGTACAAACTGACGCCTCAGACCACGGTCTGGGAGCCGTCCTTAGTCAGGTGGACGCAACCGGGAATGAGCACCCTGTCCTCTACCTGAGCCGAAAACTACCGCGGGAAACCGCATACTGCACCACTGAGAAAGAGTGCCTAGCAATCGTATGGGCCCTACAGAAACTACAATCACACCTATATGGATGATCCTTCATGGTCATCACAGATCACAACCCTCTCAGCTGGCTGAAACGTACTTCTGGTACCAATGGAAAACTTCTCCGCTGGAGCTTAGCGCTCCAACAGTACGATTTCACGATTCAGCACAAACCGGGAAGTCGCCATCAGAATGCGGACGGACTTTCCCGCTGTAACGAGCTCAAATAGGGAGTTGGGATTGCTTCAGTCCCAGTCTTGCTGACCACTCCTTCCCCAATCTTCCAAAGGGGGAGGTGTGACGCTTTGCGATACTAGGAAATCGCAAATGCGCCATATCAACATAGAAATATAGAAACATAGAATGTGTCGGCAGATAAGAACCATTTGGCCCATCTAGTCTGCACAATATACTGAATACTATGGATAGCCCCTGGCCCTATCTTATTTCGCAATCACAAAGACAAAAGAGCCTTCACTAAGAATCTTCTCTTTTGACTAAAGGAGTAATTCACAGAGCAGAGGTGCCATTATCACCACCTTGTGACAAACCTTTCCTGCCCAGGCCAAGTTGAGTAGCCATCAATCTAGTTCTCTTATGACAGAACCTCATAAACCTGGTCTTTCTGCAGCCATAGTGTCTCCAATACCAGCAGGGGTCTCACACCTTTAGCCTGGGCAGCGAGCTTCAGAAGAAAAGGACAGATCCTTATCACACAGCTGGTTGGTACAGGAAGGAAGATGACCTGAAAGTCCCCTTCAATCCATAAGCTTCATATTTTCCCCATATTTTCCTAATATTTCATGGGTTATGGAAATGTGAAAGGAACCATCTTTTCAGAGATGGTTTTGGTTCTTCTAACCCACCTTCTAGGAAACCCGCGGGCAAATCAGAGATTCCCGCTCTGAGATATAAAGGTTCTCAGGCACCCTGTATTATCTTTTAGTCGTATTTGTTATTAGATAATGCGTAAAATTGTACCGATTATCAATATCAACTATATTTCTTGATTGGACTTACGGGATATGGAGAAATGGGCAAAGCAAAGATTCTGCCAGATTTTCTCCCTATGGGGCAAAGGACTGCCCCTGTTCCAATTACACAAGGCTGGACCTGAACGTGTCATAACCACTCCCCGCTTCAGAATGGGTAAAAACAGTGACACACTCAGGTCCTGCGTCCTTCTTCTACCATCTGACGTTGACTGACATTACGACCGCCTGCTGGACACGGGCACACCCCACCATCTTGGATTATTCTACAAAGACTTTGCCTTTTACTGGACTTTACCATGGTAATTCTGAACTTACAGACATTCTATTCCCTTCCACCTCTTACCTATTTCTATCCAAACCAATCTGTCCAACTGGCAGGTATATTTATCTGTCAGCTTTAATATATATATTTTTGTGTATAGTTTTAGAATAAAAACTAATGATTTCATCGTTCCAGTTTTGCCCTTATTACTTGATGACCTGATCTATGCTAAGAACTCTGTCCTCAGAAGACATACTACCAAATTGTTTTATTTTTATAAATCGTTAATTTACTAGCTAGTTTGCAAATAACCGTTTCGTCCCTTTAGGATTAGCTAGCCGGGGTCTCTTCGCCCCAATTCAATACGAAGAGTGGTGGCAGCAAATTAAGTTAATTTACAGCGTGAAATTAGTAATTTTATTTTTACCGATTGTACATACAATCGTGATTGTATCCTGTCTGGGCCCACCAACCAATCTTAAACGTCTTCTGTGCTCACAGTGGATTCGCCTCCAGAAGTCTCTAGTGGAGACCTGTATGGCAATTGTGGCATAGTACGACGGGATTGGCGGGTGGTTGTCACAGTGTCCACTCACTATTATAGGGTTTTCAGGTATCACTCAGTCGAGGTACGTGGACATGCAATTTTCTATCATAGAGATCTTTGCATGGGCTGAGCAGTCAGGGAGAGCTCTAGGGCTATTATAGGGCTCACCCATATGTTCCTTTGTTTGGGATCAAGTCAGTCGGATCTTTATTTGTTACTACTTGTTTTCTGCAACACCATCCGTGACATTATAAACCGCCAAAACCGTCTTAAGCATGGATCCGGTTTCAGCCTTGATTGACCGCGTGCAGGGTCTTTCACTGGAGGTAGCAGATCTCCGTAAAACTGTCCTTCAGTTTCAGGTGACCGGTTCTGCTTGCGTTCATGGAGTTTATTCTGAGCCTAAGATCTCGCTTCCGGATACGTTCTCCTGGGGTAGTGAGAATTTTGTTCGTTTTAGAGAGGCTTGCAAACTCCATTTTCGCCTGCTTCCCCATTCCTCTGGTGATGAGGAGCAGAGGGTGGGGATCATCATCTCGCTGCTCAGGGATAAAGCTCAGTCCTGGGCCTTTTCGCTGCCGGTGGGGGCACAGCCCCTCCGATCAGTGGATGAATTTTTTGTAGCCATGGGTCAGATATATGATGATCCGGATCGTATTGCTCTGGCTGAATCTAAACTGCATCTTTTATGCCAGGGTAAACAGTCCGCAGAGATATATTGTTCAGAATTTCGGAGATGGGCAGCTGATACTGGTTGGAATGATGCTGCACTCCGAAGTCAATTTTGCCATGGTCTTTCAGAGGGATTGAAAGATGCATTTGCCTTTCATGAGAGACCTACCTCCTTGGAGTCTGCCATGTCTCGGGCTGTTCGTATTGACAGGCGTCTTAGAGAGAGAGGAGAGATCACTCCTTCCTGTCATACTCAGTCCAAGGACAGTGTGGTGGTCTCATTCAGTGTGCAGGAGCCTCAGTCTCTCTCAATCCCCTCTGAGCAGGAGCCCATGCAGCTGGGTTTGCTTGCCTCTAACAATAGAGGATTCAGCTTTCAGAGGAGGGTTTGTTTCTGTTGTGGAGGTATAAATCATTTGGCAAATGTTTGTCCCTCTAGGAGATTCAGGGAGTTTTTTGAGGGTAATAAAGAAACAAAAAGAAAAAAGTCCTCTAAAAACGTTCCATCTGTTACTATCGGCAAGGTTGATGCGGAAATTGAAGGTTTTCCGTTTGCTTGTAGTTCCTGTTTTGTCCTACCTGCCAGGGTGGCGCTTGAGAGCAAGAACATTTTTTGTGAGATTTTTGTAGATAGTGGAGCAGCTGTCAATCTCATTGATAATCAATTTGCTATAACACATGGTTTCCAGGTATGCACTTTGGGAAAGGACATACCTGTTTTTGCTATTGATTCCGCTCCACTTTCTCAAAAATCGTTAAAGGGCATAGTTCACAATATCTGTTTGACTGTGGGTGATGCTCATGTTGAGGATGTGTCATGTTTCGTCCTAAGCGGATTACCTACTCCTCTGGTGTTGGGGCTACCCTGGCTCACTAAACATAACCCCACCATTGATTGGCAGGCGAGGCAAATAAATGGTTGGAGTGACTTTTGCAGAGAGAATTGCCTCTCGACGTCTCTTTCAGAGGTTTCTACTAAGACTGTACCATCTTTTCTCTTTGAATTTTCGGATGTGTTTTCTGAGAGTGGTGTTCAGGAGCTCCCCCCTCACCGGGAGTATGATTGTCCTATTAATCTCATCCCAGGCGCCAAGCTGCCTAAATCTCGTTTATACAATCTCTCCCAACCTGAAAGGGTCGCTATGCGTACTTATATCTCTGAGAGCCTGAGAAAGGGACACATACGACCCTCGAAGTCACCTGTTGCCGCTGGGTTTTTTTTTGTTAAGAAAAAAGATGTCTGGATTTCAGGGAGCTGAACAGTATCACAAATCGTGACCCTTATCTGCTTCCTCTGATCCCGGACCTGTTTAACCAGATTGTTGGGGCTAAAGTTTTTTCCAAGTTGGATTTAAGAGGGGCATACAACCTGGTCAGGGTCAGAGAAGGAGACGAATGGAAGATGACCTTCAATACCCCTGTGGGCCATTTTGAGAATTTGGTTATGCCTTTTGGTTTGATGAATGCTCCAGCATCTTCCAACATTTTGTGAACAGCATTTTTTATCATTTAATGGGGAAATTTGTACTAGTGTATCTAGATGACATTTAGATTTTTTCTCCTGATTTCAAAACTCATAGGGACCACCTACGTCAGGTCTTGCTCATTCTGCGGGAGAATAAATTGTACGCGAAACTGGAAAAATGTGTGTTTGCAGTTCCAGAAATTCAATTTCTTTTTTTTTTCTCTCCACTTCTGGTTTTTGCATGGACCCCGAGAAGGTCCACGCTGTGCTTGATTGGGAGCTTCCTGACAATCAGAAGGCGCTGATGCGCTTTTTGGGTTTTGCCAACTATTACAGGAAGTTCATTTTGAATTATTCCTCTGTTGTTAAGCCACTTACTGATATGACTAAAAAGGGGGTAGATTTTTCCTCCTGGTCGGAAGATGCGCGTAAGGCCTTTTCTAGTATCAAAGAGAGTTTTGCTTCTGCTCCCATCTTGGTACGACCTGATGTATCTCTGCCCTTCATTGTTGAGGTGGACGCTTCTGAGATGGGTGTGGGTGTGGGTGCGGTCTTGTCTCAGGGTCCCTCTCCTGCCAAATGGCGACCGTGTGCCTTTTTCTCGAAGAAACTGTCCTCCGCAGAAAGAAATTACGATGTGGGAGATAGGGAGTTGTTGGCCATCAAGTTAGCTTTTGAGGAATGGCGCCATTGGCTAGAGGGAGCCAGACACCCTATTACCGTGTTTACCGACCATAAGAATCTGGCCTACTTGGAGTCAGCCAAGCATCTGAATCCGAGACAGGCCAGATGGTCTTTGTTCTTTTCAAGGTTTAATTTTGTTGTCACGTTCCGCCCTGGGATTAAGAATGTGAAGGCGGATGCCCTGTCACGTTGTTTTCCGGGAGGGGGGAACTTTAAAGACCCGGGTCCCATTTTGGCTGAAGGGGTGGTTGTCTCTGCTCTTTATCCTGAATAGGAGGCAGAGGTTCAGGCAGCCCAGGCAGAGGCTCCTGAGCTTTGTCCTCCTGGGAGGTTGTTTGTGCCTCTCGCCTTACAACACAAGTTTTTAAGGAGCACCACGATACTGTCCTTGCTGGGCACCTGGGGGGTAGAGCCACAGTGGATCTCATTGCTCGGAGATTCTGGGGGCCAGCTCTTCGTAAGATGGTTGAGGGTTTTGTGGCAGCCTGCGAGACCTGCGCTCGTGCCAAGGTCCCTCATTCACGGCCATCGGGTCCTCTCCTCCCATTACCCATTCCTTCCCTTCCTTGGACACATCTGTCCATGAACTTCATTACCTGCCTCGTTCCTCGGGGAAGACTGTGATCCTGGTGGTGGTGGACCGTTTTAGCAAAATGGCGCATTTCATTCCTTTTCCTGGGTTACCCAATGCTAAAACGCTGGCGCAGGCATTTGTTGACCACATTGTCAAATTGCATGGCATTCCTTCAGACATAGTCTCTGATAGGGGCACGCAGTTTGTTTCCAGATTCTGGAAGGCTTTCTGTTCTCGCTTGGGGGTTCGGTTGTCATTCTCTTCTGCTTTTCACCCGCAGTCGAATGGCCAGACCGAGCGCGTCAATCAGAATCTGGAGACATATCTGCGCTGTTTTGTGACAGAGAATCAGGAGGATTGGTGTTCTTTTTTGTCCCTTGCTAAGTTTTCTCTAAATAATCGTCGCCAGAAGTCCTCTGATAAGTCGCCATTTTTTGGTGCATTTGGGTTTCATCCGCAGTTTGGGACATTCTCTGGAGAGGGGTATTCTGGTTTACCTGATGAGGAGAGATTTTCCTCGTCTCTGTCATCTATTTGGCAAAAGATTCAGGGTAATCTAAAGAGCATGTGTGAGAGATATAAGCGTGTGGCGGATAAGAGACGTGTGCCTGGTCCGGACCTGAATGTGGGTGTTTTGGTGTGGTTGTCTACTAAAAATATCAAACTATCAAACTAAAGGTTCCCTCCTGGAAGTTGGGTCCTAGGTTTATTGGGCCTTATAAAATCTTGTCCGTCATCAATCCCGTTGCCTTTCGTCTTGATCTTCCTCAGACTTGGAGGATCCATGATGTTTTTCACAAGTCCCTATTAAAACCTTATGTTCAACCCACTGTACCCTCCTCTTTGCCTCCTTCTCCGATTGTGGTTGATGGTAATCTTGAATTTCAGGTCTCTAGGATCGTGGATTCCCGCATTGTCCGCGGTTCTCTCCAGTATCTCATTCATTGGGAGGGTTATGGTCCTGAAGAGGGGATGTGGGTCCCAGTGGCGGACATTAAGGCCTCTCGTCATATCAGGGCCATCCATAGGTCTCATCCTGAGAAGGTGGGCTCTGAGTGTCCAGGGTCCACTCGTAGAGGGAGGGGTACTGTCACCGCCAGATCTCTGAGACAGACGTTCTTCAGTACCTTTTGCATGATGTTCTTTTGTTTTGGTTTCATTTTGTCTTCTCTCCTCCCTCTCCCAGCTGTCATCTATTAGCAGTGATCGCCTCCCTTTATATCCCCTCCCATACTGCTTCACTTTGCGGTTTATACTACTTCCTGGATTGTGCTCACTGCTAGAAGTTGCAACTGCTGGTTCCTCAAATAAGTCTATTCCTTTATTTGTGTTTTCCTGTTGGCTTGATCCTAGGTGACCCTGACTCCCTCCATATTCAGTGCAGGGAGCCAGTGGTCGTGTCCCCTCACTATTATAGGGTTTTCAGGTGTCACTCAGTCGAGGTACGTGGACATGCAATTTTCTATCATAGAGATCTTTGCATGGGCTGAGCAGTCAGGGAGAGCTCTAGGGCTATTATAGGGCTCACCCATATGTTCCTTAGTTTGGGATCAAGTCAGTCGGATCTTTATTTGTTACTACTTGTTTTCTGCAACACCATCCATGACAGGTGTCTGCCAAAAGATAATAAGACGAAGTACAAGACGCATTATTGTGGAAAAAAGCATTTCTCAGCTTTTATTTACATTTGAGCAAAAAGTGTCCAGTCCAAAATTATTCATACCCTTCTCAATAATCAATAGAAAAGCCTTTTTTGGCTATTAAAGCAATCAAACGCTTCCTATAATTGCAGACCAGATTTTTGCATGTCTCCACAGGTATTTTTGCCCATTCATCTTTAGCAATGAGCTCCAAATCTTTCACGTTTGAGGGTCTTCTTACCATCACCCTGATCTTTAGCTCCCTCCACAGATTCTCAATTGGATTAAAGTCGGGTCTCTGGCTGGGCCACTCCAAAACGTTAATGTTGTTTTTTGCTAACCATTTCTTCACCATTTTTGCTGTGTATTTTGGGTCATTGTCATGCTGAAATGTCCACTGGTGCTCAAGGCCAAGTTTCTCTGCAGAATGCCTAATTGAGAATCCTCATGTATTGCTCTTTTTTCATGGTGCTTACTGTGATTAAGTTCCCTGGTCCATTGGCTAAAAAAATCCCCAAAGCATTAGGTTCCCACCACCATGTTTGACAGTGGGGATGGTTTTCTTTGGGTTGAAGGCTTCTCCTTTTTTACTCCAAATGAAGGAAACATAATTGTGGCCAAACAATTCAATTTTTGTTTCATCTAACCATAACACAGAAGACCAGAAGTCTTCTTCTTTGTCCAGATGACCTTTTGCAAAGGCCAAGCGCGCTTTTGTGTGCCCCTGGGGCCAGCAGAAGTGGGGGGGGGCAGCAGCGGGGCACAGGGAGATGAACGCTTCCATTGTGGAAGCGTTCATCTCCATAGTCATCTGTATCGCCGTCCTCAGGACAGCGATACAGATGACTGTGCTGAGGCAGATGAGGGAGAGGCCTGCAGCCTATCAGAGGCCGGCGCAGGCGGCGCGATGACGTCATTGCGCCGCCTGAGCCGTACAGCGCGGGACACAGGCTGGAAGAGGTCTGCATCGCATCGCTGCCAAGGAGGTAAGTATAAGTGTTTATTTTTTTTTGTGTACAATACTGGTGGCTACTGGCACATAATGGGGGTCTCTGGCTACTGGCACATAATGGGGGGTCTGTCATTACTGGCACATAATGGGGGCTGTCATTACGGGCACAAGGGGGGGCTGTTATTACTGGCACATAATGGGGGCTGTCATTACTGGCACAAGGGGGGGGGGCTGTCATTACTGGCACAAAGGGGGCTGTAATTTCTGGCACATAATGGGGGCTGTCATTACTGGTACATGATGGGGAGGCTGTTATTACTGGCACATGATGAGGGGGCTGTTATTACTGGCACATGATGAGGGGGCTGTTATTACTGGCACATGATGGGGGGCTGTTATTACTGGCACATGATGGGGGGGGGGGCTGTTATTACTGGCACATGATGAGGGGGCTGTTATTACTGGCACATGATGAGGGGGCTGTTATTACTGGCACATGATGGGGGGCTGTTATTACTGGCACATGATGGGGGGGCTGTTATTACTGGCACATGATGGGGGGGGCTGTTATTACTGGCACATTATTGGGGGCACTATAGGGGCATCTACTGAGGCCACAAAGAAGGGGTGTTTTATATGGGGGGCTCTGTACAGTAGCATTTTAGACTGGGACAAATTATGGTGGGTACTTTGGGGAAGGGGGGAGAGGAGTACTAGGGGGTCATCTACGGGGGCACTGAGAAGGGGTATTTTATACTTGCAAATTATAGGGGACACTGAGGGCATCTACTGGGGCATTTTATACTGGTACATTATGGGGGGCACTAGGAGGAAGGGGGGAGAGGAGCACTGTAGAGGCATTTACTGGGAGCACTATATAGGGGTATTTTATACTGGCACATTATGGGGGCGCTATAGGGACATTAGCTCAACTGGGGGAATTACAAGGGGGTATTTTTTGCACTGTCACATTATAAGGAGAATTATTTCTACTGGGGATGGCTTTATTACTCCCCCATGGTATGACCCCCTAGTAGCAGCACCAGCCTCTCCCTGCTCTGCTATTCCTCTGCCCCTTCTCCAAATCCTTATTATGAAATCTTTCTCATTACGATAAAACACAACATCAGCTCCGCTGAGCCCCCGGCCAAAGTGTTGAAGTGGTGTCCGAGAATCGAGATCCCCAAGGGCCAAGCCAAGTAATTGTAAGTTTTCATGTGAAATATGTTTATGTTATACACATATAGCCTACACTGTGCCACACAATATACAGTATACCTCTACACTGTGTAGTCTGTTCTATAAGCACCATTGTTTTGTGGCGGCTGACAGAAAATAATCTGTAAGTGCCCCTCCCGAGACCAGGCTCTGGATCCGCCACTGCACAGCTCATGCGTTATTATACTTTGTGATAATGAATATGCCCCTCCCCTTCATTACATTCTCATAAACAAGCAGAGCATGGATGTCAATAAAATTATGCCCCCCCCCCCCCCCCGGAAAAATTTCTGTGGACGCCCATGAGCACAGGTGTCACTTTTGGGTTCCAACCACGTCCTCTGAGATTTTCCACAGTGCGGAACATCTTGTAATTTTTGCTCAAATGTAAATAAAAGCTGAGAAATGTTTTTTTTTCCACCACAATGCCTCTTGTATAGTGATGAGCGGGAGGTGCCATATTACATTTCGCAATATTTCGCAAATATTCGATTGAGTATTCGTCTTATATTCGTCTAAATCATTATTCTATTTATCGCGATTAATATGCGATTTAATTATTCGCGTATTGCGCTATTTTTTTTTTAACTGTATAAGGCAACTTTCCTATTGGTTTGCTAATGGTATGTGTATTTTACGAATATTCGCTATATTGCTATGAATTCTTATTTTTGAATATTACGAATATTCTAAAAAACAAAGTTGTAGAAATATAGCGAATATACGTAAAATACACATATAGACTGCAATTTAAGTCATATAGTGCAAAAATCTTTTTTTTTATAGTTTATTTTTTTGTCTCTTCTGAACTTTAGATTTGGCAAAAATGTACACTATTGAAAAAAATAATACTATAGCACTATATTAGCTAAATTCCAGTCTATATGTGTATTTTACGAATATTCGCTATATTGCTATATATTCTTGTTTTAGAATATTGCGAATATTCTAAAAAAACTAAGTTATAGCAATATAGCGAATATTCGTAAAAAGTACACATATAGACTGTAATTTAGCTAATATAGTGTTATAGTATTTTTTTTAATAGTGTAAATTTTTTCCAAATCTGAAGTTTAGAAGATACAAAAAAATTTGACTGCTTGTTATTGTATCTGGCAAGCTAGTGGGTTCTCAGCTCGATAAGTGCAGTACAGTGGGTTCTGGTGCACCCAGATTCTGCTCCCCCGTTAGCTGAGTGATGTGTGTTACTTAGCTGTGCTCACACATCGGCAATCGTGATCACAGTCTCACTGCTGTAATGTGCCCTATGCACTGAGCACAGATGACATCATACTACGCTCTACGCGTTTCAACATGCCCTATCAGTTGCATGTATCATCAGTAGCGAGCTACACTTAGTTTGAGATGTCACAATCACTGAAGCACCGCACTGTAGCGTGCGTCTCTCGTATGTGGCCAGCCGCACGCCGGGTATCTAAGACCCGCCCCCATGCCGGTGGGTGCCGGCTCCAACATCCAATCAGGGATCGTGACGCATCCTCTGATGTGCTCCCTGACGATATCGTCACCCTCTGCAGCATCATACCAGCACGGGGAGGAGCATCACTATGTTCTCTTTCATATGAAGAGGAATATTCTGATGCGATCATTAAATAGTGGATTGCACTCTATATATTAACCCCAGGCTGAGTGCTGCATATATCACACCTTGTATACACAGGCCAGATATCAATCAGTGTGTCCCAACACTGGATTCTTGCCACATATACATAGATGATCTAGTCAGGCTATCAGAGTGGTGGATGGTATATTATGAGGCCCCTCTCCACACTACTGATTTCCTGTATGCCTGATTTTATCTATACCCATTATTATTCCTAATAAATTATTTATTGTTTTTGTTAGTAACGTTCTTTCAGGCTGTGAATTGATATAGCACTATATTAGTTAAATTGCAGTCTATATGTGTATTTTACGAATATTCGCTAAATTGCAATATATTCTTGTTTTAGAATATTACGAATATTCTGAAAAACAAAGTTATAGCAATATAGCAAATATATTCGTTATTTAGAATATTTGTTTTTTTTTCCATATGAAATCATGATTCCTTCCTGCTTAAGTTGCTTGTGGGCCAATGACTCATTGACCCACATGAAAGAAGAAGGTAGGAGTCATGTTTTCAGATGTTAAAAAATGACGAATATTCAAAATAGCAAATATATACCACTATATTCTAAATATTCGCAAATTAGCGAAGTTGCTATATTCGAGATTAATATTCGTTTTTCTAATATTCGCGCTCAACACTACTCTTGAACATCGTCTTATTATCTTTTGGGAGACACCTATGTCATTTCCCGTCAAAAAATTATTTGCTGGTTGAATAAAAGTAACTTTAAGTCAAAATTTGCCAGGGGTATGAATAATTATGGGCAGCACTGTATATACATATAAATAATATCACAAGTGATAACTAACATGGGTTTACCAAGGACAGAAGTTGCTAGAGTAATCTGATTTGTTTTTATGAGGAGGTTAAATCTGTAGTATCAAGCCCCAATTTCACCCCAATTAGAGGCTCAAGGATTAACGGATTGCATGATATATAAAATAATGTAAGTACCCTAAAATCTGTAGTATCAAGCCGCAATTTCACCCCAATTAGACAATCAAGCATTAACAGATTGAACTATATATAAAAGAACATAAAGACCTTATAATCTGTAGTACCCAGCCTCATTTTCGCCCCAATTAGACAATCAAGGATTATTAGATTGAATTATATTTAAAAGAATGCGAAGACCCTAAAATCTGTAGTATCCAGCAGCAATTTCAACCCAATTAGACAATCAAGGATTAACAGATTGAACTATATATAAAAGAAGGCAATGTATTGTATTTAAATACTATGATACTGCGCTTTAGGACTTAATACAATTAATATTAGTGTACAGGTATCACAGATATACTCTATCTGGTACATGGAAGTATGTCAGTGTACAGGTATTTAGCTGGCTTAACCAGTGTACCTGCAATGAAGACTCCTATTCGTGCGCTGATGCTTCTGCTCGCGCTCCCGTACTTGGTATGAAGGTTTTTCTTTTTCTGCAATTAGTCCTTCTTAATGCTGGAATTCAGGATCAGTCCAGGTATGGTGTGGTTTGGCGTGCTGCCTCACGCCCCGACCGGTGGCGCGCTGCTGCCGCAGGTGGAGGTGTATACAAAAAAGTGATTAGCGCTCGCTCGGAGCTGTGAGTGACGTCACTTGCAGCGGTCATCAATGACCACTGGTACCAGGTATCTCTTCACCAACGCGTTTCGAACAGATGCTGTTCTTCCTCAGTAGCAACTCCTCTATTTCCTTTATATATAAAAAAATACAAAGACCCTAAAATCTGTAGAAAGTCGCTTGTGAGTTCCAGGCCTTTTTTGTTCTCTGTACTTATTTTTCATGCAGTTTGTTTAATTACACCGTGCAACAATGATTTTGCTACTGAGAAAAAAACATGTGATTTATACTAAAATGAGCGCGCTGATTCCAAATATGAACTCAGAATTTGCCTGACACGTCTAGATTTTAACCCCTTAAGGAACCTAGGACTTTCAATTTTTGCGTATTCGTTTTTCACTCCCCACC